>NW_027460038.1:0-34703 GCF_025594145.1 Primulina tabacum
CAACAACAACGATTTAAAATATCCACACTGATAAAATTGTTTGCGAAAAACACACTGCTCTGGTCCTCGGTGCCACTACTGCCGACCCAAGCTGGCTCACTGGTCCCCGCCCTCGGCCCTGGCCTCATCAGTACCTACAACAATCAAGTCTAGTGAGCCTAAAGCTCAGCATGCATAAATCGCAGGTAACGAGTAAAATCTGAATTTAAAATATGCATGGATAAATATCCTGTCCTGAGGCATACTGAAAATAATCTGTACTGAGCAATTATAATACGTGCATAACTGAACTGGAAATCACTGTAAAAATATTTGCTCCTTGGAGCCTGTACTGAAATATCTGGTAAAATTTTCTGTTGAGATTATGTTTTACGCCTGTGGCCACTGCACTAAGCTGAACTGATCGGTAACTGGCTACCGGGGAGGCTGAAACTGAACTGAGCTGGCCGGTCACTGGCGACCGGGTGGTACCATACTGAACTGATCGGTCACTGGCGACCGTATAAAATAACACTCCCACATAGTGAATGAACCACAAGCCATATCGCATAAATCTCAAAAATAATCATTTTCTTTTAATGCACGTAAAATAATTAACTGGCATAATGAAAATTCCTGTAATTTTACCAACTGGATTGGATTGGATCGTTCCCAGGCTCGCTGCAACCTAACTGTGCCATGAAAAATATGCAATAGCTTAAACATGACCAACTATGCAATTTACGTTCAAAAGATGCGACTATGACGCCTAATGACTTCGCATTTAATCATGACTCCGAGCCAACCTGAACCGACACTGAACCGACGTATAGTCATGATTAAAATACGCTGAAAAATCATAAAATAATGTTCCTAAAATGATAGGGTCGAAATCTAGGTGGAATGGAGGCCAAAACACGAAACGCTCTTTCGAGAGTCAATTTGGCACATTGCACCGTAAATTCTCGTACGACCTCAAAAATGATCCAAATGACGAACGGTCAAAACATGACCTTCCAACTCAATGAGGCACTGTCCAGTCCAAGGCCATGGGCTAAAAGCCAACCAAGAACTCAAACGACGCTTCTGAACAGCAGCATACTTGCTGTCAAAAATACAGCAGCTGCGCACTACAAGACTTGCATTGGTTTCGAGACCGGCCATTAGGGGTGAACCACCGACCAGAGACTCTTACCAACATCCCAAGGAATGATTTGAACCATGGCTAAGGGCCCTAGGCCAGCCACAATCCGCATCACACCAAACTTAACCGAAGGGTCCAACCGAGAGCAACGTGCATGCGTGTGTAGTGTTTATGCTATGATCGATGTCTTGCGTCGTTCCAGTGGCCATTTGATTGACCATGGCACGATCTAGACATCTAGGAGCATGATATGAACCGTGGCTAAGGGCCATAGGCCAACCAAGATCCACACCAAGCACAAAAGAAACGAACCTATGCTGAAAAATGGAAGGGCCGAATGGGGAAAGGGGCTGTTCTTGTTGATTATTTAAAAACCGATGAGCCATGGACCAAGCCACCAAAAGGGCAACTTAGTCACGTCTTAGACATGCTAGGGAAGTGATCCAACCATGGCTTAGGCCCTTGGGGCAGCCAAGATCAGATCCACCCTCTGACAAAACTGAATTTTCGAACACATTTCTGCACTATGGGGACTTGCTGTCATTCTGAATTTCCAGCAAGCATGGGGCTGGTTTGAATGGACCAACATGGTCCTAATGCATCCTACTACATGTATACAAGCCGCCTTGGGAGCCTGGAGTCGATCCAATACCTGAAACCACAAAACCAAAAAACGTGAAGCTTGCCATGAAAGCCGAAATTCTGCATGTGTGTTCCAAAATATTTTGACATGTATCTCGGTTTTTGCTTGCTAAAACGATCATGTACTGAAAAATAAATGATAATATGACTTGATTGAGGTTTGAAAGAAATCTAGACATGCCTGGTTTCGTTTCGAAAGAAAACGAACGAAAACGACGACGCGGCACGGAGAGGTGGAGCGCTTCTTCTCCTTTCTTGTTCGATTTTTCTCTTGCCTTCCCTCTAGCTAGACCACGATTTTTTACACTGAAAATGGTCTGAATTGATTTCGGTGGAGGGGAGGGATGATGGTTATGAAGGTGAGGAGAAGGGTGCACAAAATAGGATCATATCAAGACCAAGTCCACTCCCCTTTGAATTTGAATTTTGAATTGATATCAAATGAGTTGGTGGATGCTTCTAGGAGGTGGTGGCCGAAATTTGCTTATTCTAGTCTAGGATATGTCCATTATTTAATTAAATTGTGCTCCCAAAAATCCTAGAATTATCCTACTAATTACATGCAAAGAATTGGTCAAAGTTGATGAGTTGGAAAAATCTTCTAGCACTAAGGGTGGAAAAAATGCAATAAAATAAAGGGAAATGTTGATTATCTAGTCAACTAATAATCCTTGAAAGCCTTACTAATCCTTTAAATAATTTAGTGAGCTAACCCCTTAATTTAACTTAAATGAGTTCATTTCTTAATCACCTCAAATAATTAAATTAAATCCTCAAACAAACTTCCTTTCTAACTTAAATGAACTTACTTGCTAGCTAAATTAACTTCTGGAAATATTTCTCAATCTTAAATTCTATCTCAAAACTCCAACTCCGGTCCGGCCTCACTGAAATACTGAAATGCTAAAAATCAAACTGCTGAACTGAAATAATTAACTTCAAACAAATGCATTTAAAATAATCATGCAATGAAGTCAATTAAATTTAAAAATCTAGAATTATGCATGGCTTATACGTCTACTGATTTACGGGTTCTACAATCCTTCCCCCCTTAAATAAATTTCGTCCTCGAAATTAGAACTCACCGAATAACTCAGGGTATCGACTTCTCATCTCCGGCTCAGACTCCCACGTAGCTTCCTCCTCTGAATGGTTGAGCCATTTGACTTTGACTCGCTTAACCAACTTGTTCCGAAGTTTCTTCTCCTGTCTGTCTAGGATCTGCACGGGTCTCTCCTCATAAGATAAGTTCGGAGTAAGCTGCAACGGCTCGAAATTCAGCACATGCGAAGGATTTGCCATATACTTCCTCAGCATGGAGACGTGAAAGACATTGTGTACTCCGGCCAGATTTGGCGGAAGAGCCACACGATACGCTAGCGTCCCAACTCTGTCGAGGATCTCAAACGGTCCAATGAATCTCGGACTGAGCTTCCCTTTCTTGCCAAATCTCATGACACCCTTCATAGGTGCCACTTTCACGAAGACATGATCGCCCACTGCAAACTCTAACTCTCCTCCGCTGATCGGCATAACTCTTCTGTCGGCTCTGAGCAGTCCTCATCCTATCACGGATCTTGACTACTACATCTGCTGCCTGCTGAACAATCTCTGGACCCAACTCTGCTCTCTCTCCTACTTCATCCCAATGAACAGGAGATCTACACTTGCGACCATACAGCGCTTCATACGGAGCCATACCTATGACGACTGGAAACTGTTGTTATAGGTGAACTCTACCAATGGTAAGTTCGACTCCCAACTCCCAGAGAAATCAATGACGCAAGCACGGAGAAGATCCTCTAAGATCTGAATAACTCGCTCCGACTGTCCATCTGTCTGCGGATGGAAAGCTGTGCTAAACAGCAACTTCGTACCCAAAGTCGAATGCAAACTCTTCCAAAACGAGGAAGTGAATCTGGGATCTCTGTCGGATACGATAGAAACTGGAATACCGTGGAGTCGGACTATCTCTCGGATATACAGCTCTGCATACTGAACCATGGTGAAAGTCGTCTTAATAGGCAAGAAGTGCGCTGATTTGGTAAGACGATCTACAATCACCCAGATAGCATTCGATCCTCTGGCTGACCTCGGCAATCCGGTCACAAAGTCCATGGTAATGTTCTCCCACTTCCACTCGGGAATAGGAAGAGGCTTGAGCAAACCTGCTGGTCTCTGATGCTCGGCCTTCACTAACTGGCAAGTCAGGCACTCGGATACAAAACGCCTGATGTCCTTCTTCATTCCTGGCCACCAATACAATAGCTGCAGATCTTTGTACATCTTCGTACTCCCAGGGTGAATGGAGTACGGGGACGTATGGGCCTCTGATAAGATGTCTGCTCGGATAGAATCACTGCTAGGAACCCATATCCTATCTCGGTATCTCACAATACCGTCGCTGACTGAATACAAAACACTGCCCTTGCTTCATCTCTCTTCTTCCACTGTGCCAACTGCTCATCTGCTGCCTGACCGCTGCGAATACGGTCAATAAGAGAGGACTGGATAGTCAAGGTAGATAAACGAGGAACTCTACCTCGAGGGTAAGTCTCAAGATCAAACCTCTGCATCTCATCTGAAGAGGTTTCTGCATCGTCAAATGAGCCATCACTGCGACTTTCCTGCTCAAAGCATCCGCAACTACATTAGCTTTACCCGGGTGGTAGCTAATGTCACAATCGTAGTCTTTCACAAGCTCCAACCAACGCCTCTGACGCATGTTCAGCTCCTTCTGCGTAAAGAAATACTTGAGGCTCTTATGGTCGGTAAAGATCTGACACTTCTCTCCATACAGATAGTGCCTCCAAATCTTCAAAGCAAAAACTACGGCCGCTAACTCCAGATCATGGGTAGGGTAATTCTTCTCGTGGATTTTCAGCTGTCGAGAAGCATACGCTATCACTCTCCCATGCTGCATCAAAACTGCACCTAAACCAAGCTTCGAAGCATCGGTATAAAGGACAAACTCACCAGATCCTGACGGTACAGCCAAAACGGGTGCTGAGATAAGAGCTTGCTTCAAAGTATCGAAGCTCTTCTGACACTCCTCGCTCCACACAAACTTCACATTTTTCTTGTCAGTGCTGTGAGTGGAACGGCTAGAGGAAAATCCCTGGATGAATTTCCTGTAATATCCTGCTAGCCCAAGAAACTGCGGATCTCTGATGCATTCTGAGGCACAACCCAATCTCTGACTGCTGCAACTTTCGCCGGGTCTACCTCAATGCCACTGCTAGAAACAATGTGGCCCAAGAACGCCACCTTCTCTAACCAGAATTCGCACTTACTGAACTTTGCGAATAGTTTATGTTTCTGCAATGTCTGCAACACTGTGGTCAGATGCCTGCTGTGCTCCTCCCGACTCTTGGAGTAGACGAGAATGTCATCTATGAACACTATCACAAACTGGTCGAGGTACGGCTGAAATACGCGATTCATTAGATCCATGAAGATCGCTGGCGCATTCGTCAGACCGAACGGCATCACTAGGAACTCGTAGTGGCCATAACGAGTCCTGAAAGCTGTCTTCGAGACATCAGCATCTCTCACCCTCAACTGGTGATAACCGGAACGCAGATCTATCTTGGAGAAAATCGAAGCTCCCTGCAACTGGTCAAACAGATCCTCAATCCTCGGCAGTGGGTATTTATTCTTCACTGTAACCCTGTTCAACTCCCGGTAGTCAATGCAAAGCCTCATCGAGCCATCCTTCTTTTTCACGAATAAGACTGGCGCGCCCCATGGAGAAAAGCTCGGGCGAATGAACTCCTTGTCGAGAAGTTCCTGGATCTGCTTCTTAAGCTCTGCCATCTCTGTCGGTGCTAGTCGGTACGGCGCTTTGGATATCGGAGCCGTACCTGGCATAAGCTCAATGGAAAACTCCACCTCTCTCTCTGGTGGCATACCAGAGACGTCTTCGGGAAAAACGTCTAAGAAATCTCTCAATCGGAACATCTGAGGCTGACTGGCTGGGTTCCTCGGGGACAGATAAAAAGGTTGCTAGAAATGCCCGACACCCTCTATGCATGAGCTTCCTAGCCTGAACATAAGGAATAATGCGCGGTAAAGGAAAGTACCTGTCCGGCTCAAATAAACTGCTCCATTCCAGGCGGTCGGACAAGAACGGATCTCCGCTGGAAGTCTATCAACACTCTGTTCCTCAATAGCCAGTCCATCCCTAGGATGATGTCAAATTCCGGCATCGGTAGCACAATCAGATCCGCATAAACAAGATTACCGTGCAGCTCAAGGTCTATATCTCGGATAACATTGGTGGCTGCCATCTCCTCGCCTGACGGCAACACTACTGAAAAGGCTGTATCTAGCCCAATGGTCTGGATCTTGAGAAAGTTTGGCAAAGACCTCCGAAATAAATGAGTGAGTGGCCCCTGAATCTATCAAGGCCTTGGTAGCGGAACCAGATATAAAATTCTCCCTGTCAACAACATCGTCTCCGGTTGGCTTCCGCGGCATGGAGAGCAAAAAACTCTGCCTTGGGTAGGCAGATTCCTCTGAGGGCACTGCAGCAACATGTGGTATGGACTGCCACACTTAAAACACTTTTCCTGAGCCAGCCATACATGCTCCAGGATGGCGACGTGAGCACCTGGGACAAACTGGGTGCTCCTGAGTCCTCGGGGCTGGGCGTCCCCGCTGCTGCTGCTGCTGCTGCTGCTGGCCTCTGTTCCTGGCGGTCCATGAAAAGGCCTCTTATTCTGCTGCTGATTGCTGAAGAGGAGGAGGGCGGTGCGGTGCCTGGACTGGGCGCTTGCCTGGCGATCCCTCTCGATATCCCGCAGATCCTGCTCTGCGGCTAAGGCCTTGGAGACGGCAACCTCATAAGTAGCAGGTGTCAGATACCCTAACATCCCGGCGCAAGATCGGCCGTAAACCCACCAGGGAAGTGCATCAGCTTGGCTTGCATCATTCGCTATCAGGGGCACAAAGTGACAGCCCCTCGCGAACGTACGGATAAACTCCGTAACCGACATACCCCCTGTCTCAGACTCATGAACTCGGTGGTCAGCCTGGTGCGAACCTCCTCAGCAAAATACTTGGAGTAGAAAACCTCCGTAAAGCGGGTCCAAGAAAGTGTAGCCAAGGTCAGGGCTACCGAAGCTCCTTCCCACCATAATCGGGGCGTCTCCAGTGAACAGGTAGGTGGCACATCGGACCTCGGTCTGCGTCCCACAGCTCCATAAAATCGAAGATAACCTCGAGGGATTTGATCCATCCCTCGGCAACCATGGGGTCAGATGCCCCAGAGAATTCCTTCGGGCGCATCTTCATGAATCGCTCATACACGCCTCGGGCCCTGTCGGCCTAGGCTGCGGCTGCGTCTCTACGGCTGCGGCCTTGCCCCCCGCAAACTGTGCGAAGAACTGTGCCATCCCAGCTAACCTCTGGGCACTCATTGGTTTCCGGTGGGGGGCGGGTGGAGGAGGTTGGTAGGTACTCCCTCCGGTCTATGCTCCTCTCTGTCCTCCTCGGCGAGGCTCCACCTCCTCTGTGGCGCCTCATAAAATGCGGTCTAGGGCATACGTTCCACATAACCCATACGTAACGAACTGCATAAATTCCATACTTTATTTTAAATGACTCTGAAATACTGAAAATCGGATAAGCATGCTGACAAAATAATTCATGCTATAATGAACTGCTGAACAAAATGCTGAATCTGAAAAAAACTTACAGACAAAGGCGTGGCTTCGTGAGCTTTCTCGCGGTCAGTAGTAGTGAAACCCTATACAGAACACCGCTCTGATACCAACTGTGAAGGCCTAAACTCCTTTCTTGAAAATTTGCGGAAAATTAAAATTTTCTTTTTAAAAGAACTTAAATGGCCTCATTCATAAAATCACTGGTGAATCAAGTTCAATATTTCAAAATATGCAGCGGAAGAAAATAAAGTTTTGCCAACAACAACGATTTAAAAATATCCAACAACTGATAAAATTGTTTGCGAAAAAATAACAACTGCTGCTCTGAGGTCCTCGGGTGCCACTACTGCCGACCCAAGCTGGCTCACTGGTCCCCGCCCTCGGACCTGGCCTCATCAGTACCTACAACAATCAAGCTAGTGAGCCTAAAGACTCAGCATGCATAAATCGCAGGTAACGAGTAAAAATCTGAATTTAAAATATGCAGAGTAAAATATTCCTGGCCTGAGGCATACTGACAATAATCTGACTGAGCAATTATAATACGTGCATACTGAACTGGAAGTCACTGTAAAAATATTTGCTCCTTGGAGCCTGTACTGAAATATCTGGTAAAATTTTCTGTTGAGATTATGTTTTACGCCTGTGGCCACTGCACTAAGCTGAACTGATCGGTAACTGGCTACCGGGGAGGCTGAAACTGAACTGAGCTGGCCGGTCACTGGCGACCGGGTGGTACCATACTGAACTGATCGGTCACTGGCGACCGTATAAAATAACACTCCCACATAGTGAATGAACCACAAGCCATATCGCATAAATCTCAAAAATAATCATTTTCTATTTAATGCACGTAAAATAATTAACTGGCATAATGAAAATTCCTGTAATTTTACCAACTGGATTGGATTGGATCGTTCCCAGGCTCGCTGCAACCTAACTGTGCCATGAAAAATATGCAATAGCTTAAACATGACCAACTATGCAATTTACGTTCAAAAGATGCGACTATGACGCCTAATGACTTCGCATTTAATCATGACTCCGAGCCAACCTGAACCGACACTGAACCGACGTATAGTCATGATTAAAATACGCTGAAAAATCATAAAATAATGTTCCTAAAATGATAGGGTCGAAATCTAGGTGGAATGGAGGCCAAAACACGAAACGCTCTTTCGAGAGTCAATTTGGCACATTGCACCGTAAATTCTCGTACGACCTCAAAAATGATCCAAATGACAACGGTCAAAACATGACCTTCCAACTCAATGAGGCACTGTCCAGTCCAAGGCCATGGGCTAAAAGCCAACCAAGAACTCAAACGACGCTTCTGAACAGCAGCATACTTGCTGTCAAAAAATACAGCAGCTGCGCACTACAAGACTTGCATTGGTTTCGAGACTATCGGCCATTAGGGGCGTGAACCACCGACCAGAGACTCTTACCAACATCCCAAGGAATGATTTGAACCATGGCTAAGGGCCCTAGGCCAGCCACAATCCGCATCACACCAAATCTTAACCGAAGGGTCCAACCGAGAGCAACGTGCATGCGTGTGTAGTGTTTATGCTATGATCGATGTCTTGCGTCGTTCCAGTGGCCATTTGATTGACCATGGCACGATCTAGACATCTAGGAGCATGATATGAACCGTGGCTAAGGGCCATAGGCCAACCAAGATCCACACCAAGCCACAAAAGAAACGAACCATATGCTGAAAAATGGAAGGGCCGAATGGGGAAAGGGGCTGTTCTTGTTGATTATTTAAAAACCGATGAGCCATGGACCAAGCCACCAAAAGGGCAACTTAGTCACGTCTTAGACATGCTAGGGAAGTGATCCAACCATGGCTATAGGCCCTTGGGGCAGCCAAGATCAGATCCACCCCTTGACACAAACTGAATTTTCGAACATTTCTGCACTATGGGGAACTTGCTGTCATTCTGAATTTCCAGCAAGCATGGGGCTGGTTTGAATGGACCAACATGGTCCTAATGCATCCTACTACATGTATACAAGCCGCCTTGGGAGCCTGGAGTCGATCCAATACCTGAAACCACAAACTCAAAAAACGTGAAGCTTGCATGAAAGCCGAAATTCTGCATGTGTGTTCCAAAATATTTTGACATGTATCTCGGTTTTTGCTTGCTAAAACATGATCATGTACTGAAAAATAAATGATAATATGACTTGATTGAGGTTTGAAAGAAATCTAGACATGCCTGGTTTCGTTTCGAAAGAAAACGAACGAAACAACGACGACGCGGCACGGAGGAGGTGGAGCGCTTCTCTTCTCTTTCTTTCTCGATTTTTCTTGCCTTCCCTCTAGCTAAGACTCACGTTTTTTACACTGAAAATGGATCTGAATGAGGTATTTCGGTGGAGAGGGAGAGGGATGAGTGGTTTGAAGGTGAGGAGAAGGGTGCACAAAAATAGGATCATATCAAGACCAAGTCCACTCCCCTTTTGAATTTGAATTTTGAATTGATATCAAATGAGTTGGTGGATGCTTCTAGGAGGTGGTGGCCGAAATTTGCTTTTTTCTAGTAGGATATGTCCATTAATTAATTAAATTGTGCTCCCAAAAATCCTAGAATTATCCTACAACTTACATGCAAAGAATGGTCAAAGTTGATGAGTTGGAATTAATTGTCTAGCAACTATGGGGGCCGAAAATGCAATAAAATGAAGGGAAATATTGTTATCTAGTCAACTAATAATCCTTGAAAGCCTTACTAATCCTTTAATTAATTTAGTGAGCTAACCCCTTAATTAATAACTTAAATGAGTTCATTTCTTAATCACCTCAAATTTAAATTAAATCCTCAACTAACTTAAATAATTCCTTAACTTCTTTTAACTTAAATGAACTTACTTGCTAGCTAAATTAACTTCTGGAAATATTTCTCAATCTTAAATTCTATCTCAAAACTCCAACTCCAGTCCGGCCTCACTGAAATAACTGAAATGCTAAAAATCAACTGCTGAACTGAAATAATTAACTTCAAACAAATGCATTTAAAATACATGCAATGAAGTCAATTAAATTTAAAAATCTAGAATTAGCATGGCTTATACTCTACTGATTTACGGGTTCTACACAATTAAATGTTATAACATATGATAATATATGATATGGTAATTATATAGATACAATATCACATATGTATTTAAAGACATCATATATTACATATGTTAACAATCAATTCAATCAAACATAAAATTATATGATATGGTTTATGATATGATCTTCTATGTAGCACTCGTATACATATCATATGATATCACTTATACAATTATGTTATTACATATGAAGATATAAACAAATCATACAATATAATTTAGTATTATAAATTCAAATCATATAATACTATGTTCATTTGATTCACTCATATCATATAATGATATTACATAATTAGATGATATGATCTAATATACATCACTCTGTATACGATATATATCACTAACCTGACCCAAAAAATGACTCATTTTTAAATCTCGACTTAGAACCGACCTAGATCTGACCCAATGTCGACCCAATGGTAAAAATCGACCCAGACTCGACCTAGAACCAACCCAGACTCCACCAAAACCCTAAACTCGACCCACCTCTGAAAACTCCACCTCAAACTTGCCCCACACCGACCTAGACTCCACCCAAACCCTAAACCCTATAACCCCAAACTCGACCCACCTCTAAAAACTCCACCTCAAACTCGACCCATCTAAAAAACTCACCTCAAACTCGACCCGCACCACCTTACCTAAAACTCCGTATCAAACGACCCAAAATTCTACCTACAAACCCACATCTAACTCGACCCTCTATATAAAATTTTCATACAAGTATCAATTTTAAACTATAAAACTCCAGTAATTCAACCAATTATTTCTAATCAAACAAATTACATATTTTAGTTGATAAACTCCACAAATACAACCAATACAAGCAAATTTCATATTATTCGATTACATTATCTTCTACCATATTCACCCACAGAAGGAAATCTGTTTTTTCTTTTTCTTCCACGTCTTCTCTTGATATCAGAGGTAATACTAACATGTCAATATGTGGCCACTCGTTCTGATCCGAAACATGATAAATTTTCTCAGAATATGCTAACGACCATATCATAACGGAATAATATTCTGAGCACAAAGGATAAAAATCAACATTAGAGACAACTCGCTGCAATTTCATGGGAACATGGAATCCTGTCAATATCAATTCTCGATAGAAGCATCTTTTCGACTCCAAATCCACGATAGCACTATGTGTAGCACTTTAAACGTCAAACTCAAGGCGACCAATCGTAAACTTGATAGCCCCGAGCACTATTAAACTTTTCACAAATAATTGAATCAACGGTCGGCGTAAAATTTGTTGTAGATGCTACAGATGCATTGCGATATCTCGAAAACCAAGATGTAGTCAATCTCTGCAAAGAATCTAATAGTGCAATGATTGGAAGCTGTTTTTCCTCGCGTATTCTCGCATTTATTGACTCTACCACATTTGTTGTCATAATGTTATAACGATGTCTTGGGTTGCATGCTCGAGTCCATCGGTCCTGGGAATCACGTTCATCCAAAAACTTTGCGCCGTCAGGATATATTTTCTTAAATTTTTCAATCCACATCAAAATCAGATTGCTTATAAATTTTTTCTAAGCGCATAAACATTTTTATACAACCTTTTTTTTGCAATGATTTTTCATATTTTGAGACAAGTGCTATATACAATGACCATGATGTGCATCTTTGTAAGCAACAGAAAACTGCAGCAATGATATCAGCTCTTCCTCGTCAGTTACTATTTCCAAGAGCTCATAAAAACAGCTCCATGAAGCAGTGGATTCTACATCACAACGCCCCAAGCAATGAGAACTGGGAGAAATCTTCATCTTGTGCCGAAGCCACGAGTAAGGGCCATCATACTTTCCTTTTAAACCATGTACCATCGATAGTCACGACTTTCTCATACATCTTATATCCCTTTCGCAGAAGCACCGTATTCTAAGAACATGTGCTTGAATCTACTATGCTCATCCATTACTAAATCGTTATGCTACCTGGATTAATTTTCTCTACCATCTTCAAATAAGAAGGAAGAAGAAGAACAAAATTTTTTTTCCGAATCACCTCTAAATATATCATGGGCAAGTGTTTGCCTTTCCAAACTTTGTAAGATGTAATTCAACCCCCTGATTTCGCATCATTGTCATAATAGATTTTAGTTAAGGTGTCACTTGTTGCCCTCGAAAGTTCTCTACCAACATATCACAAACGACAAATGAGCTTGCTTGTCGTTTTTTTTACACCTTCTTGTCAAGTCACAAGTGTGGTCTTGCAGTATGTACGAATCTCAAATGTGTTTCGTTTTCACGTTTTAAAGTACAAATTCTCCAGTTGCAACCTTTACTTACACAACAAACCGTGTATACGCTTGGGAAGATTTCTACTTTCAAACTCAAAATAAGAGTTCAACGCAATTGGATAATTCTTCTTTCATGACAACTTTGTTTGAAAATACCAGACCAATATAGATGTTGGAACCATCAGTAAATGAATATGTATCATACTAGCCTGCACATGAATCTCAGTATCATCTGAATGCATAACAATGTACTCGATATCATTTTGTTGAATGAAGACATTATCATCCACATACATCTCAGCCATGTGCTCCACATCATTTTCCCCAACTGAGCACATTACGTATTTCTATATTCTAATTTTAACAAACATTATTCACATCTTGGAATACCTCATTGTTGCAACAATGATTCTCATAAACAAAAGTTCGATCAAAAATATCATCATACAAATCATTTTCATTACCATTATTTCATTCATTATGATACATGTCCATCATTCAAATCATATACATTTAGATCAACGGCTACCAATGCAATCAGTTATAATAGTATCAAAAGTTCTATCCATCTCAAAAACATCCAAAGTAACAACAATAGTGCGTTCAACTTCGACATAAAGCACAAGTCCTGTAACTTGCAACAACCAAATATAAGTAGCTTTCAAATCATTATCATTCTCAAAATACATAGGACGAATATTGCAATTTCTTCACATCCGATAGATAACTCAATCTCAATTGTTCCGTGACCATAGGTGTCACTAACTCTGTATATCTCACATTGTAAATATTCCATCGAACAAATTTCGGAATTCACAGGAATAGCTACCCACTTACCAATAAACCATTGACGCCGTTTAAATATATTATCTTTATTACTTTCCCATTCATCATCGTATCCAAAGACAACCGACTATTGGAATATCCTATAAATTATAAAGCATATGTTACATTCTACAATCAATCAAGTGTAATAGAAAAATTATTAATTCAAATATTTATTCAATAAAAAACCGACCCAACATTATGAAACTTGACCAAACATTATGATATGCGAGACAACATGATGAAACAAGACTGAACATGATGATATGCGACTCAACATGATGCAACAAGACCCAAAATGATGAAACTCATATGTCACTCGACCCACAACTCGACCCAGCATGACAAAACACGACTCAACCAAACATGATATCACTTAACCCAACATGACAAAACACGACCCCACATGACGACTCACGACCCCACATGACGACTCACGACCCAAAATCATGACACTTGACCCCCCAACTCAACCCAATAAACCGAAACCTTACGCGATCCAACATGATGCAACTCGACCAAACCTCTAATATGCTGAATGCAGCCCCAAAAACTCGACCCAAACTCATGAATCAGCCCAACACTTGTAAATTACAGACAACATTTTCATTTCCATCGTAAACAAGAGATCATTATAAAAAGTTGGGTATAAATAACATCTACATTGTAAAATTATACTTACGCTTTTCAAATGATTTTTTCTTCAATAAATCAGGGAGCGGATATCGGAATGGAGGAGGAGACCAAATTATCAAGATCTTAAAGTGGAGGAGGAACCAAATTATAAAAATCATATATGGTATTACTTAATCTTACTAACTGTCTTAATTAATGTATTAATAAATCAACTCCCTTTCAGCAAATAAAAAATTCAGACACCCTTTTTAATTGAATTTCAAATGGATCATATATTTTTTATTGGCCCAAGCCCTGATCGGTTTTTTTTTAATTTAAACGAGAAGAAGAGAGTAAGTGTATTTTATCCTTTTGTCCATGTGACTTAAACTCCATTAATATTAATAATTCTTAATTTTCACTATTTCTAATATAAATAAATAAAGGATTTAAGCCAACCATTTCTCAAGCTCAAAGGGATTCTTCTTCTTCGTGGCTTGGCTCCCCTCGTTGTTTTCCCCCATCTTCGTGTTGCACGTTGCGTCCCCCATTCCCTCCAAGTTTTGATAATTTTCTTTCTTCTTCAAATAAACACTCTCCCACCCCCGTCCGATCACACAAATTTCCCAGTCACGCGGTTCGTTCCCGATATCTACCACCACCAATATAATGAGACGAAATTGTTTGGAGATTGGATTACAAGAAGAGAAAGAGAGGGACAATCATGTTGTAAAATCTTAAACATTTGAAATTTTTATTTTTACTCATATGGGTCGTGTTATGTAATGTTTTGGGTCGCGTTCCACCACACTCGACCCAGAACATATAGTGCTAAAACTCGTACAATGATGAACACTAATTTCAAGAAGCTCATGACTATTAGTGTGCAAGATTGTCTCCGGACCATGAGCATGATGTGCATATGATATGGCTTATTGAGAAGGTGGTGTGCCTGGAATTGATGATCCCCAACGAGTTACATGATGACATCATCTCATTGTCAATCTATTACTCATTTGACGGGTTTGTGGTGAACTTCAACATGAATAAGATAGAGGCTAGACTTGAAGAGCTAGTCAATATATTTACAACTTATAAAGCTACCATAAAGAAAGAAAATGTTGTTTTCTTAGTGAGCTTCTCGTCAGGGACGAAAAAAAGCATACAAGGTAAAGGGAAAAATTTTTTGTCCTTTACAAAAAAAACTAACCCAATAAGAGGCAAGTTCCAAAAGATACATAAAAAGCCCACAAAGCTCGATAAGTCAGAACATATTTGTTTTCACTGCAAGAAGTCTGGACATAAGAAAATATCTAGGCCAGAAATATTTTTGCAATGATAAGTAAATGTCCAAATGATTTCAATAATAAATTAAAGGAATCAAGATAGCCTGAATCATGCACAAGTTAGTGAGCGAGGGCATGTTTGAGTTGTCATACATAAACTCTCTTAGAAAATGTGAGTCATATCTGAAAGAAAAGATGACCAAAACCCATTTCTTATGGAAAATAGAACGTGCAAATGATCTATTAGATTTTATACATACAGATATGTGTGGCCTTCTAAGTATTAGCACGAGAAATGTTCCGTGCTACTTCAGTACTTTTACGGAGGACTTCTCGAGGTATAAGTATGTGTATTTCATGAATACAAGTTTGAAACCTTTGAAAATTTCAAATAATTCATAGCTGAAGTAGAGAAACAGTTAAAAAAGAGTGATAATACACTTTGATCTGATCGAGATGAAGAATACTTAAGTACTGAATTTCAATAATACATTAAAGAGAATCAGAATCTCTCATAATGGACCCCACATATCACACCCTAGTTGAATGGTGTGTCAAAATGACTTAATCGAACATTGATTGACATGGTTCGTGTTGGAACTTTTCAAGTTCGCAATCTTGATTTTGATGTTAACGAAACTTGTTATTGTGTTTCTAACATATTTACTCAAGTGTGAAGTTGCAAACACAGAAGCAAGCTGAACTGAATTTGCACAAACTGAATTCTGGCGAGCTTCGGTATTTTGACAATATCTCTCAACTGAATTATCCAAATGACAATCTGCCAACTGGACATATTAGAAAACTCAATTTGGAACAAATCGTATTTCACGTCAGTTGGGCAAAATCGGATGTTATCATGGTCTAACTGATCGCTCAATTACCGAACTGATCACACGAAAACAGCAATCAGTTGAGTTTGAGCAGCTGCGGTATTTTGGTCATATCTCTCAGCTCGGTTATTGAAATGAAACGATTCAGTATGCGTTGGAAAGATAAGACGATTATCTACAAATCATCTTCATAAGTCAAAGTCTGAATCAAAGCTTAAGATGCTGATAAATGACGATGAATTTACTGGTTCTGCACAAACTGAAATCAGCTAGGCTGATTTCAGCACACCAGCTGAAACTGAACCAACTGCTGACCAGCTGACCAACCAACTGAACTGAACCAGCTGCTGACCAACTGAACTGAACCAGACCAGCTGAAGACCAGTTGAACCAGTCCAACTGAACCAGTTGAACTGAACCAGACCAACTGAACCAGTTGAACTGATTGACCAGTTGAGTTGACCAGTTGACCAATCGAGAAAAATGTCCAGCAAACGAATTTGACCGTTGCAATTCCAGAAACAGTACAGAAACTTTCCAACGGTCATATTCCTGTGTCTAACGTATATATCAATGTTGGAGCCTATAAATACAACATATTGAAGATCAAACAACAGCTTTTGAAGTGGATTCAAAGCATGGGCTAGTTAGCATGAAGATATCAGCTAGTTGAGAGCACAAGCCCTTGTGTGAGGATACATTTGAGATATACAATGTAAATGATAAATTCGTCACACACAATCACTCACACATATACAAGAGAGTTGAACTTCAAATATTAGTTGAGTGAGTCTTGCACAAAGACAATAAACTTGTGTATGTAGTCTTTGCATATGAGACATGAAACAATATGCTGATTGTGAGGTGCTGCCTACAATCTTGAGTGCTAGGAGTTTTAGTTGGGTGCTGCCCTTCCGGAATGGGTTTGTACAAGTAGTTGTATAAATCAAAGTCTTCTAGTGGATCCTTCCAAGGGGAAGAAGGGGTGACGTAGGAGTGTTGAAATCTCCGAACATCCATAAACAATTCGTGTCTATTTTTTATTGCATTTACTTATCATTTCCATAGTTTTAAAGATGCATTGTTAAAGCATTTTATGTCTTCTTCAAATATCAAAATATTGTATACCAAGTGTTTGATAAAATGCTTCAACTGAATATTTTAACTCATTCAACATGCATATATTTTAAATGGTTTACAAAATATTTATTCGGTTTCTACGAAGGATTATTTCGAGTATTTTCCGCTTGGTTTGAACACCAAACTCGATTTAATTCATCGGTGTTCAATATTTCAAAAAGCGAGCTATTTTAGCTCAACGATTACTCCCTAATCGATCCCAACAGTTCGATCTATAATGTGATTCGCCGAATTGCTGTCATCCCTTTGGAGATTTACGCTTGAAACTACGACAATTTTGTTGAACCTAGTTAATATAAAGACAGTGGATAAAACTTCATATGAGATATGGATATGAAAGACTCCCAAATATCCTTTCTTAAGAATATGGGCATGTCCTACTTATGTGAAGCAAACAGTGAGAGACAAATTAGATAGTAGAGCCAATTTTTGCTACTTTGGGATAACCAAAGAATTTCATTTGATATTATTTCTATGATCCCAATGAAACAAAAGTATTTGCTTCAAGGAATGTCAACTTCTTGGAGAAGGAATTTCTTTTAGATAGAAAAAGTGGGATGATAGAACTCGAGAAGATTCAAGAAACACCCACTCCTTAAATAGTGAAACTCACACATCAACAGTTAGATGAGGAAACACAAGCTCCTAGAATATCTGAAATGGTTTCAAAGCCACCTAAAATGACGAGCCTGCTTCTTGAAGAGGGCCAAGATGAGCACATTCCTGTATGTTATTCAAGAAGCTTCAATGAAGCATTTTCTGATGTCGATTCATCTAAATGACTTGAATTCACGACACCATGTATTCGAATCAAATATGGTCCTTAATATATCTACCTGAGAGAATTTTTCTCATATGAAACAAATGGATTGACAAAAAAAACTTGGGATGGATGGGAAGATAATGAGATTCAAAACAAGAATGGTAGCAAAAAGATACACTCAAAGGAAAGGTATTTACTATTGAGGAAATATTTTCTCAATTCACAATGTTCAAGTCCATTAGGATATTTTTAGCCATAGCAGCATGACATGATTATGAAATATGGAAAATGGATGTGAATACAACGTTCCTTAATGGTGACATTAAGGAAGAGATTCACACGTCTTAACATAAAGAGTTCACATTAGTAGAAAAGTGTTCATAAAATATGACATTAAGGAAGAGATTTACATGTATCAACCTGAAGGGTTCACATTACTAGAAAAGTGTGCATAAAATATGCAAATTTTAAATATCTATTTATAGACTCAAACAGGCATCTGAGAGCTAAAACCTCATATTTAACAATACTATCGAAGAATTTGATTTTGTTAAAATCCCTGAGGAACCATCTGTATACAAGAAGGTTACTAAGGCCGAATACATAGCTACATCAGCTGCAGTCAAGGAGGCTGTTTGGAAGAGAAATTTCGTTCAAGAGTTGGGTGTCATTCCTCAAGAAGTTGATCCAGTCTCGGTCTACTGCGACAACACCTGTGTCGTTGCAAAAGCAAAGGAACCGAGGTCTCATCAACGATCCAAACATATACTGAGTAAGTTCCATATAATTTGGGAGATTGTATGAAGAAGAGACATATCAGTAGAGAGAGTCGCCTCTGCAGATAATGTAGATGATCCATTGACGAAGCTCCTACCAGGACCATTGTTTGAGAAGCATCATGAAGCAAGGGGCTTGAAATCTATGGGTAGTTTGGCTATAGGGCAAGTGATATATTTTTATAGTAGGTGTCTAGCAAACTAACTTGTGGTTTGATATTTATTGACTTTTATGTAAAAACAATCTTCATTTTAATAAATTTTTAAGGTTTTATCCAATTATGACATTTACTTTATTGTATACTCACGCAAACTGCATAGATAAATTCTTTGAATGTACTGCAAGGTACCATGAGGTTTATCTTTCAAAGTAAGATCTAAAATTCATTAGGAAGCGTGTCGTATATTATAAAAAGGTTTCTAGTTGAGTAAGCTGCCCAAAATAAGGATAAAGGTTGTTTGAGCTTGAGACTATCGTTTGTCATGTAAACAACATGTTTTATTAGTAAGGACATGAAAATGTTCATTCATACAGATGAGTTATCATTTGATTATGCATTGAACAACCCTCCATCGGACTGTCCAAGTGGTTTTCACTTATATAGTAGAATTAAAACGTCCACTACTCGTTTTTCTTTAAAGTGCTAGAAAATTTTTTTTTACCTCTAATATTTTCGGCCGATACATATACAGATATATAAAATATTTTGACATCATTTTTAAAATAAAACATACCAACTATATTTGAAACTTCAAAGGAAAGAGTTTAAAACATCAAAATCGTCAAACGTTTGCCAACCCTAACTTAGCGATATTTCAAAATAAAGATAACTCTAACAACCTCTCAAAACCTACTCAAAGCATAATAAAAGTCGTAAAAATCTTTATCATAAACTAAAATCGTAACTGCGAAAAAACTAGCGTTGGTCCTCGGGTTATATGCACATTCAGTCCAGTAAGATCAACCATCAAGACCCTCAACAACATCAACATCATGCTCACCTACATCGATCATACCTAGTGAGTCTATTGACTCAGCAAACCATAACCATAATAGCAAGTAATACTTATACAATCACATGCAACAGTGAAAATACTTGTACTTAAAATAATATTTCATGAACATGCATAAACTTAAACATTTTTCATATCATCATAAACATATTCATTTTCATCATATACATATACGTTTTCCTTTCGTTGAATTCAGATCATAAATTGTGACTTTCGTATTAGCTAAAGATCGATGGATCCATCTACGTATAACCACAGTACTTGGCGGCGGGAACATCAGCGAAACTCTCACCCGTCAACTGAGCATTGGCCTTACATATCATTGTATCATCGTATTAGTCACAATTACTTCACTTCTTTCAACATTTCATATTTTCATCACTTTATAAATTCATGCATAAATAATCATTTTCTTTTAAACCAAGAATGTAACATATCTTTTAGAAACATTTCATTATAAATTTTCATAAACATTTAAAATAATCATAATAACATATTTACAGCATTTAGGGCACTGTCATGACGTTTACTGTTTTACAGGTGTAAAATGACTGTTCTACCCCTAGCCATAAAATTCCTCGAGTTCGACATTTTCCTATTTTCATTGACTCTAGACCATCTCAAATAATTATTTCAGCTTAAATTAAATTTCTCATATTTTTATTTAGCTTAAAATCGAGGCTTTCTAATTTTTTCATAATTATTAATTCGTGAGCGTTTGATTCCCGAATTAATTCAAACTTTATTATAAAATTCCCATAAATATTCCTTAGACATAAGCTTATGCCCCTCGACTAATTTCCCAAAACATTTTTAAAGCTTAGACGTACATCCCGATTTTGACTCGTATTAACTCGAAACTGAACCAAACTTGAACCAAAGCTTAATAACACCTAAATAAACCATATTCAACCCAAATCAATCCATCTAACACCTTCAGAATTGCCCAACAAGCCAACTGAATTTCTGCCCTTTATTTTCGAAAACCCTAGTCTAACTTGCCATGCATCCCTTCGCTCCTAGGCCTAAAGCAACTCGACCAGCCCCTAGTTGACCACCCTAGGACTCTACTGGACCGAGCTTGAGAAGCCTAAACCCACAGCCCCTCAATCCCGTCCAAACGCATGCACCCGTTTCCCCACAAACCCGTCCAAGTGCATGCACATCGACCTTGCCCTTCGATCCACCATTATGCAACCATTTTAGGAACATCATGAAGCCCACTTAAGTCTACTGCACCCTCCCTAACCGCAACTATTAGCCGTTGCCTTCGAAGAGTCCTAGTCGAAGAGTCTTTGCTCTTAAGGAGTCTATTTTCGTTCTACATGCATCACCCTACTGTCCAGCCCTTAAACATTCATCTATGGCCCCTAAAACATGTTGAAAAATATCCCTTCAAGTTCCCCTACCATGGCAGCCTTTTTTTACATTATTAGGAAGAGTTTTATATCATCAAAACATGAGTTATATGCATGTATGCCCATAAAACGAAAATAAAACTTGTGCAACACATTTTTCATGCAAAGTTAGTCAAATAAACATAATATGGTGTCAAAGATGTTTGAAAGAAAGTAAAGGCGTGTCTTTGCGTATATTACGCTCGAAAATCAACTTGTGATGCGAGGAACTTGGCGGAGAGACGGGGGAGGAAGCTTGCTGAATTTTTTCTTCAAACCTTTCATAACTTTCCTTCCAATTCATGTGGTGTGTGTTGCTGATGGAGAAGAAGAATCCTTGTTGCTTAGGGGTGAGGGGAGTGATTTTATTATGGGGTTTGGGGAGGGTTTGTTAGCTTTTATGTTAATTAAAACTCATGGTGCAAGCATGAGTTCATTAGCCAAATATAATAGGCTCATTAAGCCCATTAGTTATTATTTAAAATATTTTGTTTAAGATAAGTTGTGAAATTAATAGCCGAGTTCTCAAAAAGTCCATATTTTTATTGAAAATCGAATACCGTTTAAATATACGACTCGGCGTATAAAAACACCTCATTCTCGAAAATTTCATTTTAAATACACTCCACATTAAAAAATTAAAAATAATTATTTAATAAAATATTTTCTCTTCTATGGTCCCTGGTCTCCGTTCCTCGATCGCGTCTCGAATAACCTTTAAAATACAGTTGTATTAATTCTAATAGAAAATCATATTTTAAACATGTAAACATGCCTACCATATTCAATTCATGCAATTAAAACAATTTAATTACAATACATAAGAAATTTGATAACTTGCATGCATGTGATTCACGTGGACCTTCGAATTTTCGGGACGTTACAAGAATAGTCTGCGATTATGGTTGTACACCATTAATCTTTTGACCTAGGACAATGTAGAGGCTCTACGTACTAGCATGCACTTTGATCCGTTTACTGACTCCATTGAGTATCATCATAAGATGAGATTGGGTGTAGTTTTGACATACGAAGGAGCCAGTGCATTGTCGGAATTCACTACTCGCCTATGAGTGAAGATATCATATGTGATATGACGAGTTAATAGTGCAAAGAGTCTCTGATCAGAGCAAGACATATGCTTTAGGGAAAGGAGTTTTTCTAGATGTACATACGATGTTATTGTTATTACTCAAAGATATATCACATTGTTATCGAATTCATTTTCAACACTCGATATATCAATGGTTGCAGATACAATCAAATAAATGAGTTGAAGGGACCATACTATACTCTAGCCATAACTTAAAGGTCTTGCAGGCACTACCAGTGATGCCTAGGAGATGATGAGCCAATGCTACTAGACGATATTATCATTATCCGATAGGTGCAATCATAATTAAGTTATGACACTCTTGATCGAGGGATAAATGAAAAGAATGAAGCTAATTAGGGTAAGCCCGAATATAAACAAATGTTGTTCCGATCACATGAAGTTGTTAACTCATGACTAGCAGTATCTCCGGACTATTGAGAGTCATACAAATATTATATTTATGTTATCATTGAGATATTCAAGTTTTTTAAACTTAGCGATTGTAGTTTGATGGAGATTAAACATATTGCTTATAAAAGAGTTATAAAGAAGTTTATAAGTTGATTCCAAGTAATGGAAGATATGGAAGTTAGCTTAATAGCTAATTAAGTGAAAGTAAAAATATCTGTTTACATGATTGTCGATCGGAGTTATAATAAGTTCATAATTATTATTTAGTAAATTTTAGAATTTACTAAATAAATAATAATATGCAAAATTCTCATGAAATATATATAAAGTATTATCAAAAATTGATAATGATTTAATTATGCATGATATTTTCAAGAGTAGAAAATACATACATGAGATAGTTCGAATAATGGAATTACCGTATCTTGATTAAAGTATGACTCCTGATTAGGTTATGAATTAAAACTTATAAATATTTTATTAAGAGATATATGAAATAACACAACTTTTGTACAAAAAATTTTTTCACGGCTTTTTTCTCTCTCTAAATTTTCGGTCATCTCAATAATTTTGGAAGAATGTTTTCAGCCAACCATTCCACTGTCGTGTTGCCGCCCTGATGTCACCGCACCGCGGCCAGTATTTTGAGATTTTCTGCGATCTAATTTCAACGCAAATTTGTATAGATTTCTAGTGCATACACACTAAGAACAAAACTTCTGATCGTGGATATGATTAAAAAATTGAAAAAAGTTCGTAGAGATATATAAAGACTATATCCCCTTAAAATCCGGAATATTTTGTTGTCCAATGTTTAGAACACAAATATAAATATTTTAAATGTCCTATGAATAGTTTTAAATCATACGACATTCAAGAATATTTTGAACATAAAAAAAATTAAAACTTTCACTGCGTCTTGATTGCTAAAAAATAGTACATCATCATACACCCAATTCCTAATAACTAATTGAGTTCATCATTTATTTTATATTTGTTTATAGAATTTAGCCATCAAAGAGTAGGGGAGGATGATAAATTACCTATATACATATTAAATGGAACATAGGAAGACCCAAATTGTGAGGCAATCAGTCATGGAATGCATATAAATGGCAATCATTTATCGGGCTTCGAAAAATTACACTAGTACAAGAGTCACTTAAATTATGCTCCTTGCCTAAACGTCACGCTATCCCTTTTACAAAATTGTAAGTTCCAAATACTTGTACCAATTTGAATCAAAAAAATGGCAAAAAAAAATTTCAAAAAAAAAAAAAACATAGTTTCACTCCAGATTTTGACAACTCACACAACATATAGATTTATTTTCCAGTGATAACATTACATTTATCCTTCGATATCAGGGTCGTTTAAAATCCATATATCAAAATACCAAAACCTTTCAAAAAAAATTCGACAAATGAAATCTAAGATTAATTAGATAGTCAAAAAGATTTGAAGAATACTAAAAGTGTGATTAATTCCACGCGTGGACGCCTAAATATATAGTACAGAATCATTGATTTGAACAGAAATACAAAAATTGCTAAAATGTAAATCCATCAATCACTGAGAATATGTAGTCTACAATAGTGTCAGTAAATGACATGGAAAAAAATAACACAAACTATATATATCTATCTACATGCGATGTTGAAAACTGAAGAAGCAAATAAGAGGGCGGTAGGCAGAAGAAGAAAACTAAAAAATTAATCCAACTTTAAACCAGGAAGTGACTCAAGCTTTCAATTTTTCACCATGGATTGCTAATATCATCTGCAAGTCGGTCTTTTACGACAACTATATACTTCCGAATCAATCGCAGCACCTTAGTGTGAAAGATGTCTTGAATTTAAGACGAGGCCATGAATCAAGTTCGAGTATTCCCATTACCTAGCGTGAGCTCGAGATCATCCATCCCCACCTCGTGAATCCTCTCCCCTTCCCATGGTTTAACAGCCATATTCTCAAAGTCGAATTCGGGACACTTTTCTTCATTTGAGGTAGCACCCTTGGAAGGAACACGTTGAGCAACAGATCTCACCAGATTAAAAGTTGGAGATGTTGGAACCAAGTTGGTTACATTTGCGTAGGCTTGGAAGTTCATCCATTGCCCCGAATCAACAGTAGATGTGTCAGATTCGTCACACTCGGGTATAGCAAACTCTGGTTTGAAACGCTGGGTACGAGTCGGACTATCTGGGGCCGAAGCCGCAAAACAAGGGATATTAAAGGCAGACATGGATTCCTTGGCAAGGGTCTCTAAATTGAAAGTGTTCTTGGGGATTCGGGTAGGGGATGATAAAGGTGGAGTTACAGGGGCACTGTTTGATATCCGGAGAGGAGGAAGAGACGCAGGGAGTGAGTTAAGAAGGAAAGCGAATGGGTGAAATGGGTCATTGGCGTTTTGACGAGTAGGGCTTGGGCATAAAGAGGAAGAGGGGCTCGGTTGATACGAGGGAATCGGGCTCGCAAAATATGAAGAAGGCGGGCTTGGATTCCTGGACGAACTCGGGGTAATGTTGGCCGAAATGCCTCCTATTTTTATTGGACATGGCTTGCATCCCTGCATATTGATTGTTACATAAGATTAGATGAAAAGGTTTCACTCCCTTTTAATGAAGCATAATTAGTAATTGAAGTTTCAAGAAATTAACTGCATATTTAATCAGCGTGGAGCCAATTCAATTTTCATGACTAATTTTTCTTAGTTTTTCATCTGCTTCAAATAAACCTTGAACAGTTTTTGCAGAAATAAAGGTCAATTGCAGCAGCCATCAGAACGGCAGATTTAATGTCAATATAACAGAGAACAAATTATCAAACAACTAGATCAAATTCCAAAATATGAACTGCCCTTCCCAAGTAACAATTACAACATGAAGAAATAAAAAAAACCCTAAAACAGAAAACAGCAATCTTGATCAAAATTAGGAAAACCTACATCCCAAACTCAGAGGTCTCTAAAAATCCAAGGAAACCCACTACTTAAATTTAAAATCCCATCGGTATGAAAGATCCAGTCACCAAAGAGGGGAAGAAACCCAGATGCAAAGAGGAAATTAAAAAATAAACTACGCAAAAAATGTCGATAAAAGTTAACCTTTCGATAAGTGGTGCCATCCGGCTCAACGACCCATCCAGCCTCAGCACAAAGCGCTTTCAATACTTCATTATTGTCGCAGTGCTTAGGCAAATCATAGTTCCCCTGCGCCCTTAACCCGGTATAAATTTTAGCCGCAGTTGCCCTCCTCCTCCTCTCTCTCCGCCTGTTGTTCTCCCTTTCTCTCCAAGAAGGCTTCCTCCTGCCTCCGTCGCCATTTCCAGCTGCTGCAGACGAAGATATCGATCCTCCAGCTTCCCACATCATTTTTTCCCCTTAAATCCAATATTCTCTCTCCTTGAATATATATAAAATATACATATATATATAGCTTATATGCGTAGAGTACTCCCGAGGAATACGCTTCCCCAGCGTGGAAGAATCTGTGTGTGAATTGTTCTTGTATTGTATTTATTAATGTGGATGTGTTCGGACTGGGAAGGAAAAGTAAATAATTCCAGTTGTGCGTGTAGTGTGTACCTGTCAGCAATATTGGCCAATCAAATCAACTTGAATTGAAAAACAAATTATAATCTGGGTAAACTTCTACATTATACCTATTGAGTTTGTTTTTAAAGGCATATAACCCCAAGACATACAGTTTCGCAAGGTTTTCAGCCTATATACCATGATCAAATGATCAATTTTTTTTATAAATGACCCATTATGCTTCCATATAATAAATTGAACGATTTACCTTTTTGACCAGAGTGCCGTCATGTTATATCCACGGAGTTTTACACACTGCATGTTGGGCTCCTCACAGCCCAACCACACAATCTCAACCAATGGTTTCTAACGCAGTTTCCTTCAACAGCACTTAGCACAACCCTGTTTCATTTTCTACTTCAGGGTGTATAATAAAGTAGTTCAATTTGAAACTAATACACGAGAGGGGCAAAAGCCTTGGTCTTTTATTCAAACATAACAAATTATTATTATATAGTAACCTTAGAGGAGGAGGAACTTGTTTAGTAGCTGAAATTAAAACACACATAAACTAGATAGAAAATATTATAATGTTTTGAGAGAATATGAAGAGGTTGAATGATGCATTCATCTTCCTTCTGTCTTGTTATTTATAGAAACCCATCGCGGATTTGATTTTCGGACTTCAAACTCTTGCTATAACTTTTCTTTATTATCATCCAGCTGTGTTTGGCACTATGTCTTGAGTGGGTTGAGTGGGTGGTTGTATGGTGCCTCCACTTTTTCTCGAGTTGTCATTTTATATATTGTCAATATAGAAACAGCTTGTTCTTCCAATTTTATCTCCTGGCATAACCAGTAGATATGTGTTTGGATCATATCAGCTGAAATCTCATTCTCTGCTTCTTTTAACAGTTTGTATAGATCTTTGAAGATTACCAACTGCTTTCTTATTACCTTAATCTGTCTTTTGAAAACCTTGAGATATGTAGAATACATTTTCTTAGGTTTCAAACTTCGTTTTAATGCTTGTGTGATTTTCTTGTTCCCATTTACTCTATATTTATAGATGTAATTTTGGGTCCAGGTCTTTAAGTTAGTGGGCAAATTGCATGTCTACTTGCTTTTGTCGGGGAATCTTTTTCTTTTGTTATCACCAAGGAAAACGATTGTGGTCACATATCCACTTTTTTTGTCGAAGAATCTTAAATTTTTGGTGTCCCCGAGGAAAACGTGGTTGTGATCCTTCACCACTTGGTCTTATTTCTGCAAGATGCTTCCTGTCTGATCTAGGTTTGAAGCCCTTGCCAAATTCTGGCTCTTTTTGATTTGGGCATTTTAGGCAGATATATTCCGACCATCTTCCTACATGAGCCATGTTGCAGAATTTTCGACGAGTTCCTTTATTCCCCGGAAACTTGCTATTCCACAAAAGATTTCTTTTCTTTTCAAATAAATCTTCTTCAAAACTAGGGGTTTTTCCTGTCACAGTATTTAACAGGATAGGCTCATCGAATTTGTGCAAAACTTTGGGGTTTTGGAGGATAGTCTTTTGTATTACAGATCATAGCTGAGTATAAGCCTGTAAACATCATGTGATTCGATCAGAGACAATTCTCTTATCAGCTTGTTGTAGCCTACCCGCAACTTCTGCATTTAGGGCAAGCTTATTGAATTCGTTTTGAAACATTTCAAGTTGTTCTCTCAAATGCCTCTGCATTTTTATGATGGCATCGATATCACCGCTGTCCATCTCTTTTTAAAAAATCTGCAAGAATATTTTCATGAGATTTAATGACCACAATATCAAAAATATAATTTTGAAATAACGCTTGCCATCTTAATAATCTGACATTCTCGGGTTTAGATTCTATTATATTCCTCAAGAAAGCTTTTACATGTGTATAATCAACTTTTAAAGTAAATTTCTTTGCAAGTAAAAATAATGGTCATTGTTCAAAAGCCCTTTTTTACTGTATAAAATTCTTTTTTGTTGATATGTCATCTTATGGCTTCTGCGTCTGAGAAGAGTCCACCCACCAATGATCACTGGCATCTGTATTAAATATCAGATGATCTATGTCCTAGGGAATAGTCATTTTTGGAATATTTTTACAAATCTCCTTGAGTTGGCTAAGTCCTTGGGTGTGTTCTTTCGTCTATATAAATTTCGCATCTTTTTTCAATAATGGACTAAACACTTTCCTGTGTTTTGCTAGGTTTTAATGAACATCCCAGCAAAATTAACAAATCCCAGAAAACTTTGAATTTGTTTCTTTTCTTTTAGCTTGTCTGCAAAATTTTGCAACCTTTTCTACTATATGATCCTGCAAAATTATACCAAACATATCGATTTTTATTCCAAGGAATTCTATTTTTCTTGTGACAATGACTGCTTTATTTTCCGATAGAATCAGTCCTTCTTTTTTACAAACATAAAAGAAAATCTATAAATGCTTGATATGTTCTTTCATATTTTTAGATACGATTAAAACATCATCAATATAGACAAACATAAACTTAAAATAATCTTTAAATAGATTATCCGTTTTCCTTTGAATATCTAAAGTGACTTAGCCAATCTCATTGATATACCTCCCAGATATAGTGTCCTTGTGGTGTGGAGAAAGCTGTGAATTTCTTGCGTTCTTCCTGCATCCGAATCTGATAAAAACCAGACTTACAATCAAATTAAGAGAATATTTTTGCATTGCGTATTCAACTATTAGATGTTCTCTACTAGGTATGAAATACCAATCAAACTCCAAAATCTTATTAATTTCTCGGTAATTAATAACTAGTCTGGGTTTGTTCTTTTTTATTTCACCATGATTTCTTACAAGAAATCTTGGGCTGCTATATGGTGAAATTCCTACTTTGATTAAACTAAGGTTCAGATGTTCCTTAATTATAATCTGCATATCCTTTTGATCTATTATGTTCATTTAGATAGGCTTGCATCGGACAAATTTATACTCTTTTCCCTCATTAATTTTAAGGCAGGATTTGAGTTGATTTTTATCCCACCATGCTAAGGGATCTTCATTGAAATTTTCTTTGATCCTTTTCTTAACATCTTCTAATGATACCCTTGATTCAAACCCTATCTCATTCTGATATAGAGCTATCTTGGGGCACTCTATTTCTTCTGGTTGGATACGCTTATCTGCTCTTAATTGGATCATTGCTTCTCCAAAATTTCTAGAATCCTACATTTTTGGGTTCAGAAGTTTTACTTCATCACCACGCTTGCTGCAAAACTGAATTGGAAATTTCTATAAAATGCATCTCTTAGTTTCTGGACTATGATGTTGTGATCACAAGGTGTTGTGAACACTAATCGTCTAATTTCATTTTCTTGCGTATAGGACTTAAACGTTTGTAGCAAATTATTTCCGAGCTAAATGTAAGCTTCCGTATCATGAAAATAAATTTGTGGTGTTTTTACCTTATACCAAGGTGTATGTCCAGCACCTCCAATTACGATTTCTGTCATTTTAATCCTTTTACATAAAATTAAAATCATTTTAGATAAATCTCTCCCAGCAATTTTAGGTAGATATTCTTCCAAATTATTTGCAAAAACTCCTCTTTTTGCTGTACAGATTCCAACGCCTGAATCAATATAAGCAGCAACATATTCTGCCTTATATTGTTCGTTTAACATTCCTACTGGAATGTATATCGAGAATCGGCTTGTGATCATTGAATTTTCCAGATTTTATCCTCAGCCAAAAACTCCATTCCAAACTCTAGATGTTTCCAAGGTTTATGTTCCTCAAGAAACTCAAGTCTAAGAATCAATCAATCTAGTTCTTTTCCTGGAATTCCTTTGATACGAACTTACAATTCTCCTATATTGATTAATCCTTGGTAAGATCCTATCATATGTTGTTCTAAATAGTATATGGTATTATAAGGAAATTGATTCTTTTGTTTCGTAATATCAAATATTATTTTTACTTCATTCAACCCTTCTGGATGTCTAAGCATTCCTATTGTCTAAAAATTTTTTTAGTGTCTGTTGGGTTTCTTGGATATGTGTTTTTCCCCACATATAGCTTGTAATCTTATCTTCTTGAAAAGATAGTCTTCTTGATTTCAATCTAAGATTTTGATTCCTCTGTAGAATCGGTTTGTCTTATATTTGGATATATGTTTCATGTATTAAGGGAAACTCAACTCTTTCTGGATAAATTGTCTGAGCCACTTTTCCAAATATCTCAGATATTTCAATAACTCATTTCTAATAAACAATTCTGAATTATGTGTATTAGATAGAGCATATGAAATTTGATAGGTAATAGAATATGATCTATTACCCTCTTTCATCAGCCTTTTTTCTTTAAATTTCTAATGCAACGTCAAAGCTCGGCTGAAATCTCGATCTGCCAAGTTGTTGGCAATCCTTGGATAAATTAATCCTACAATTTTTCCTGCACAGAGATTTACCGAGATTGTTCCCAGTACTGAATCTTGAAGATTACCCATTCGTTTTATTCGCATATAGCGATGTCAATGGGGTGAATCTATTCTTCTTTAAAAGTAGCTTTATTATAATCTGGATTGCTCCGATATGAATCCAGGACATGGTTCGTGCTACTTCTATCTTGAATTTTTGTAATTCCTCCTAATTTTCTCAGAATGAATTAGTTGCATCTTCATTCTATTTCATGTAAGTTCCATCGGAATTGTCATTTCCATTCTGAAAACTTATAGATTAGATGATGCTTTCTATTTCTTAGGCTAAGACTTCCTAAGAATTTTTCTGCTTGTCCTACAGAGAATCCTTGATATCTCTGAAGACCAGGGTTTTCTCTCACGATCCTTTGTATCATGTTATGAGATATTGCTGTATGGCTAAAGAAACCAGACAAATCTTCATGTGTTTCGTGTTGAAATACCTCGTTTTCAGTCAGATTCCGATTCTGTTCCATAGATCCTCCCTAACTTAAGACTTCCTCTTCTTCATATATACTTTCATCTGAGGCAATATCCTCGAATTGGTATACTTGAACAAAATCTCGGTAATAAAATGCTTCTGCAATATCCGGAGTTTGATCGAAGCGTTTACTACCTCCTTTCATTTTCTGGACAGTTAATTGAGATATGACATCTTGCTCCACATGTCCAGCAATTACAATCTTTAAAACTTTCATTAGCTCTTGTGTGAGCTCTTATGAAAGTTTTCTTTGTAGGTGTTCTTCATGTGCTTCGAGATATATTCAGATGATTGAGATGATATCATACTTCTTGATGGTCCACTTCTTTATCCAGATATATAAGATCTGGATTTTTGTCTGGACCAAACTGTTCTTGGTTTCCCGAGTACTCTCTTTCCACTTTTAGCATAAAGATGAGTCCTAAAACTTTTCCCTCTTCTCTGGTTTACTTCCAATAATTGTTGAAAGATCATTTTCCTTATAACACAAAGGAGTACATTTGTTAATACCCCTTAATCGTTGTAATTCTTTTATAATGCTGCCAGATGACACAATTCTGCTAATTTTTCTTTGAGAAAAGAGGCCCTTCATGCCAATGTATATGGATTGCCAGTGACATATTCTCTTATTAGCATTTCTCTCCAGGACTTGCATTTTGGCGAAGAAAAGTTACATTACTATATCTTTTTGACCCCTAAATTCCATCCGTATTTGGTGACAACATAATATTCATGCCTTAAACATATGTCATTAATTCAAGACTATAAAGAGCTTGAGTATATTTCTTTTTCCTCTTTGTATCTTGACTATTAAAAGATATACCCTATAAATTATGCTTTAAACAAGGGTAACAATTCTTCTGGCTATCTGCTAAGAGATTCTCCGGCTAGACTGATTCTTTGGTTTTCTACCGAAGTTCATGTCCCAAGCAATTTTAACAGATCCATAAGACTCATTCCAGGACGTTTAATGATCAATCTCTCTTAGATCAAGTATTCCTGCTGCAATTCTCATAGCAGATGTCCAATCATCTATGAGATCTTCTATGTTTTTTAAATCTAATACATCTAGGTTAAGCATAACCCCATAAAGATATATAGGTTCTAAATCAGATTTCCCATAGGGTGTTTGGTGCAAAGGAATTTGATTCTTCCTTGACCTTGTTCCCACTGGGTGTGATTCTATACCAGTATAAAAGTCTGGTTGGGATTCTCTCATATTTAAATTCTGAGATCTCACACTTTCTCTTGGTGGTTCCTGCGAAGATGACCATGTTACGGTGGGTTTTTCGCCCTCAGTTGTGTTCATCTTTAGATCTACAACCTTGAGATTTGCAAAAATTCTGCAAGGTCTTGGAGATCTTCTAGATCAATATTTTCTAAAGTTGTCATCAAATTAATTTCTTTTCTGAGACTGTTTTGATTAGATTAATCATTTTCTTCTTCAGTTAAAGGTTTTGGCATCAATTTGGGCTTTCCTCTTTAATTTAATAGAGTTTCAGTACCAAATGATGGTGGTAACCTTCCTTCTGAAGTCCTCTTACTAGAACTTGGTTGTTGTTCTAGGTTTTGAAGTCTTGTTCAAATATTCTTTAATATTCCAAGAGTTTCTTTCTGGTTTCAAGGATTTTATCCACATCTGCGGTACATAATCAACATATTGTCATAATTTTGTATTGTTTTTTGAATTTCTCTAAGATCTCCGGAAAGTTTAGAGGAATCCGGTACTATTTCTAAGAACCTGTTATTTTAAATCATAAGTTTATCTTAAGACTCTGATAAGTTCTCTTCTTTTCTTGATATCTAACCTTGGCTAGATCTTCCTGCTCCGAATATTTTAGAGATTTGTAATATATCCTATAAATAATTAATTTCTATCGAATTCATTTGCAACTATTGATATACCGAAGGTTGCAAATTCGATTGGGAGATATAAGTTGAAGGGACCGTACTGTAGGTTAACCATAACTTACTAGTTCTTGCAGGCGATATCAGTGGAACATAGGAGATCAATGGGCGATGGTACAGAAGCTCTTACCATGATATCATAGGTACAATCAGATTTGAGTTATGATGTTCTTGAACAAGGGGTTGTTGAAAAAAAATGAGAATAAATAGGGTAAGCCGGAATAAGTACAAATGTTGTCCTGAATCACATGATGTTGTGAACTAACGGTTAGTTGTATACATGAGTCATTGAAGGTCACACAAGTATTGGATTATAGCAGGGAATGGACCGGTCGAATATAGAATTCATAATTGCATATAACGTCACTATTATTACTCAAAGATACATCATTTCGTCATCGAATTCATTTGCAACTCTTGATATACCGAAGGTTGCAAATTTGATTGGGAGATATAAGTTGAAGGGACCGTATTGTAGGTTAACCATAACTTACTAGTTCTTGCAGGCGATATCAGTGGAACATAGGAGATCAATGGGCGATGGTACAAAAGCTCTTACCATGATATCATAGGTACAATCAGATTTGAGTTATGATGTTCTTGAACAAGGGGTTGTTGAAAAAAAAATGAGATTAAATAGGGTAAGCCGGAATAAGTACAAATGTTGTCCAGAATCACATGATTTTGTGAACTAACGGTTAGTTGTATACCTGAGTCATTGAGGGTCACACAAGTATTGGATTATAGCAGGGAATGGACCGGTCGAATATAGAATTCCTAATTGCATATATAACGTCACTATTATTACTCAAAGATACATCATTTCGTCATCAAATTCATTTGAAACTCTTGATATACCGAAGGTTGCAAAATCGATTGGGAGATATAAGTTGAAGGGACCGTACTGTAGGTTAACCATAACTTACTAGTTCTTGCAGGCGATATCAGTGGAACATAGGAGATCAATGGGAGATGGTACAGAAGCTCTTACCATGATATGATAGGTACAATCAGATTTGAGTTATGATATTTTTGAACAAGGGGTTGTTGAAAAAAAGAGACTAAATAGGGTAAGCCGGAATAAGTACAAATGTTGTCCTGAATCACATGATGTTGTGAAATAACGGTTAGTTGTATACATGAGTCATTGAGGGTCACACAAGTATTGGATTATAGCACGGAATGGACCGGTCGAATATAGAATTCCTAATTGCATATACAATGTCACTTTATTATTCAAAGATATATCACTTCGTTATCGAATTCATTTGCAACTCTTGATATATCGAAGGTTGCAAATTCGATTGGGAGATATAAGTTGAAGGGACCGTACTGTAGGTTAACCATAACT
>NW_027460039.1:0-34675 GCF_025594145.1 Primulina tabacum
TTGATTTTTGTATGAGTGAATTTCAATTTTTTTTTGTTTCCTGATATTATTATGTGGTCATGTATAATATTGTGCCATGTTGTTTGATAATCCGTCGAGGCAACAAAAGATTGTGCTTCATGTGCCCACAAACGAAGAGAAAAGTAGAGATACAGAGGAGACAAAGTGTAATTGGTCCACGAGAAAGTGTCGCCTGGGTACAATTTAATGAGGACAATTAACGAGAACAATAGAGTAAAATCACAATTCAATCTGTATATTTATGTAGATATAATAATAGTATTGGATATAGATATAGATTATTGACGTAACACCGAAAATGCTGATGTGACACCTGAAATGTTAAATTGATATCTTAGTAAGTACATCATATATTTGGTTTTAAAATGTGAACACTTTGATCATGTCGAACCATAAATAGAACGAAAAAATAGCAAATAAAAAAAAAGTTGAAGAACCCGGCACTGTTGTTGGATTTTTGCACATGATTTATTCATTTTGTTTGAGTTGTATTCATTCAGTTTTACTGAAGCTAGTTTAAATTGTTTTCTAAATTTGAAAATCTCATAAACAAAGCATCTGTCGTAGTAGGGATTGTCGCTTTGCCTTGGAGTCGAACTTCTTCAACAAAAAAAAAAAAAAAAAAAGATAGCCGCTGTATTTAGTTCATAAATAGTTCAAGTTTGGTTGCACTTAGGAGCTTATGGTTATAAATTAAATTGTGTGCGTACTGGATCAACAAAACCAAATTATTTAAACATCAAATCTTATTTCAAATATACTATGTTACCGAAACCATCAAACATGTTTTGCTAGTGAAAATACCAATTCTTTGTTCTCGATAAATTATTTTTAAATCTACATTTTTTTTTACCATTTGAGATGCACAAGTAAATCTCGTAGACCAAAAAGATGTTCTTCAAAATTGTCAAGTGATTGAGAGTACACTCTACAAGGAGGAAAATGACTAATTAATAATTATGTTGTCTCTAAATAAGTTTTTCTTCCTCTGGAAGTAGCGCCTCAGATACCACAATTGGAATATGGCAGCAACAATGCACATACCAATGGCCACAATGCTATACCACGCAACTCTGATATTCTTTTTCTGGCTCGCTTTACTCGTATGTGCTTCCATGCAAAAATAAAATAACTTTTTTTGTCTAACATAACACAAAAACAAATCATAGTATTTCTTTCATGTAGACCATATGTTCATTCCATCATTCCCCTAAGCGTTGATCATTAAATAAGCAGCATCCTCGTCATTATACTATTCCGGACAAAATACATCGCATCCATGAACAAAAATACCAAACCAGAGAAGAAATGGATTGACTAGAAAGTTAGTAAATACCTTCATTATGAGAGGGAATTTAAGAGGGTTAGAAAAGAAAAGACTTGCAAGAAAAAGGACATACAAAAGAAAAATAATTGCAAAATATAAAGCGACAGAGAGATAGTCGAATATCAACAGAAGAAAAATGAATTAACTTGCCTCGATAAGTGCTGGAAATTTAAGTCTTTTTAACGTTTGCTCCAAGAACCAATTGTGAGATATTTGATTGATATGTGATTGATTGTGGTTTAAGTTTCTGCAGCTTCGAGTTCGATGAATTTCCACGTTCCACTCCCACCAATATCCTAACTAGACTCTCCCATTTTTCTCTAAGAATGGACATTTAGATATTGAAGGATATACAATGCAATTATCTGATAGAAAATCCCACAGCGGGATGCTTTACCTTTGTTGGGGGTAACTTAGTGACATGGAGAAGTAAGACACAGTAAATAGTAAACTGTCAATAAGTGCTGAAGGCTTGTTTCCAGGAATGCTGAGGGACTTTGTGGAATATATGGCTCAGAAGACCGTTCTCAGAGATTGGTTTTGCGAATTTATTTTTGGACCACAAAGGCCGCCAGTGAAATATCTCATATCCTCTATTCAGCATGACCGAACGAAGCACATTAAGATAGACGATGCTTGATTAAACAAAACGCTTGAAGAGTGAGTTCAGTTTCCCTTTGTAAGGTCCGAAGATCACGAGCTATATGCTTACTAAAGCGCGCTGTCTCTAGCAAAATCTTGCCTTGCTCACTTGACAATGGGGTATAAGAGACATACATGAGTGTGTATTTTATTTTATTTACCATTTACAACTTACTAGCTCAGACTAGAAGCAATCGCTTGAAAAATATTCTACCATTAGTACATCTTTTATACATGTTTTTCTAATGACAGTGTAGGAAACAATTTTATGTTTGAATTGTCTACATAGGTTTTTTGGCAGTTGTTACTACTACCTGTTTGTATGATTCTCCTAGAAAATATAACAATCATATATATTTCTATAGATATATTCCATTGAATGAAGTAAAAAAGGAAAACGTCGATAGGAGGAAAAAAAAAACTTTTAACACTTTCTTGGATGTTCATATTATGCTTCTATTCAAAAATACATGGGTTGTGGAAATTTGAATGAATTGACCTTTGTTAATTGTAATTCAAATTCATGAACTGGTATCAATAAAACGAGGTCTCTTATTTCACTAAAAACAAGTGTTTTATTTACTTTAGGCTACCTTTGATGTCTAAGACAATAGTAGAAAAAATAGTTAAAGCGTTTGATTTGTAATGAAGAAAGAAAGTTGTCTGAGGAAATTTTGCAAGTAAATCACATGACAAACTCAGCTGGTTTCTGTATCGTGGTAACTTTAGTATTTCTCAATATTTTTTGGAGTATAAGGCAACTACCTTTTCAAATCAAAAGGAAAATTAATTAATTAAAGACAAAAATATACAACACGTGAAGAGAAAAAAAGAAGCTTTAAATATTCATTCATTAGCTATATACAAACACAATCAGAAATTTACAGAAGCTTGTTATTCATTTTCCGCCAAACATAAGTAGGCCAAAAATCTATAACACATATCCATTCATAAAAGAAAATAAAGCCCAGCAAGAATCAGAACCTCACTGAAAGATTTATTTCTGAAAACTAAGCTTTAAACCTGAAATACTCAAGTGATGGAAAACCCCTTCGAATTAATTCATCCAAAAAAAAACTCGTAATTGTACAAAAGCATCTAGTTTTAGACTTCAACCGGGTTACTGCAATACTCAACATAACAGGCGATATGATGATAACTAAGAAATTACAAGGAACCCAATGATCAAGATGATTCCACAAGAACCACAAAATTGAATTTCTTGTTGCAGTCACAAAAGAGAAATCAAGAATCAACAGCGATATGAACTTAAAAACAGAATGTAAAGAACACAAGGTTTACGTGGTTCGAGATCAAATGATCTACGTCCACGGGAGGCGATCTCATTAGAATTGATAGACAACGGAGTAACAAGAATATTATAGCAAGATGTCACTGCCAAAAACCCCTACAACACCACACTTGTTCTTTCTTATGACTTCCAAAAGAACACTCCCTGGTCTCCGTTGTGAGGAGATGTAGTGTTGATATTTCAATGCTTCGTCCCCCTGATTTAAGTCAGCTTGATATTATATATCTCGATCAGATAAGAGGGAATCCCCTCTCATCGCTCTTGATCACCAGAAAGCCTTGGACTAAAGTTCCATCCTCCTCTCAAACCAACCAACTGCCGTATCTTGACTCGATAGCTTTTAATTTTCCTTTGACTATCCTCCTTTAATTGTTGACACTGGAACTACAATGATGAAACAGTACTTCCATGCTTGATACAAGGAAAAAGAAAAGGTAACATACTTGAACAACTAAGCCACGCCTTTTGCTTAAACGCCAAGAGTTAGGTTCATGGTGTCTGTCGTAGAGTGGTTCGATTCGCTCTTGTCTCTTCCGCTTGCTCATTTTCATAGAATTTGGCACCTTGAACATTTTTGGTGCTAGTTCCACCAGCCACTCTGGACTTATTGCAGTAACATCGTGGAGTGTACACCTTGTGGTCATCACCATCTCATGATATAGGACCCAGTCGGGCTGCCTTTGAAAAAACAGCGCTGCTCGGATGAAGGTAAACCGGCTGGTTGTCGACCAATGTCCGGTAACCTTCCTGTGGATCTTTCCGAGCAGCATGGAAGAGAAACCTGCATCTATGGCTTTCCGGATCTTTGTGAAGTTCTTTCCAGCACTAACAACATCCAGTTGAGCTTATCCATGATGGACAGAAGCTGTTTTCTCACGTCCTGTGCTCTCCTCAGTGATCGAGACTGAACAAAATTTTCAAAGCACCAGGGACCAGAAAAATTCTTTTCTTTCCAGGCCTCATACACCGCGAGTAACGTCAGATGATCTCCTTCAGGCTGGAAAATTTGGCCCTTTTCTGGTCTGCCTGGGATTGTTTTTCCATAGGACGGTAGAAAGATGTTCCCCGTCTGAATCATCGAAATAATGGTCAGAACTTCATCACTGCACCAAGATCCACGGCTGGCAAGAAGCATCTTGGAAAGAGGAGGATCCAGAGGAAACTCGGCCATTCTCCTTCCCAACTTTGTAAGCAGTCCCTCTTCTTCCAGAGCACCCAATCTAATATAGCTGTTTCAAGGCATAAATGAGGGCCTGAGGTGATGGGGGGTCCATGAAATCAAAGGATAGCAGATCATTATGCCCATGGCCTTCATTGTAAGAGTAGTCATCCCGAGGTTAATCCTCTGGATCTCCGGAATCGAAACGGGGGACATCTCACTGTGGAATGCACTCTGTGTGTAGAGCCGATAGCACTTTCCTGGTCCAGTCCGTCCCGCTCTCCCTGCTCTTTGCTTCGCGGATGCTTGTGATATCGGAGTTATCACCAGTGAATCAAGCCCCTGTTGAGGATTGTAGACATTTTGCTTTGCAAAGCCAGGATCAATGACATAACTATGCCATCAACAGTCAAAGATGCTTCAGCTATATTGGTGGCGACGACCACCTTTCTCTTACCTGGAGGAGTGGGTTCAATATCCTGGACTGCATTTCGCTAGGTAGGACGCCATATACTGGCAAAATAATCAGCTCGGGAACTTTTTTCCTAAACTCTTCATCCTTTCATAGAGACACTGACAGGCCATGATCAATCTCTTCTTGGCCAGTCAAAAACAGAAGTATATCACCTTCAGGTTCACTCAAGTGAATTTGCATCACTGTTATCAAGGATGCCTCCAGGTAGTCACTTTCTTGCTGCTTGGTGTAAAGAATTTCTACCGGAAAATTTCTTCCAGGGATAGTGAAGATGTTACAATCGAAGAAATATCCCGAGAACTTGTCTGCATCCAAAGTTGCAGAGGTGACGATCAGGCGAAGGTCCGTTCTCCGTCTCAGAAGTTGCTTCAATAATCCAAAAAGGACATCCGTGTGAATCGTCCTCTCGTGAGCTTCATCAAGAATAATCACTGAGTATTGAGACAAATCTGCATCATTCAGAATCTCCCTCAGAAGCATACCATCAGTCATGTATTTGATTAAGGTCTCCGGACCTGTGCAATCTTCGAAACGAATAGCGTATCCAACTTCTTCCCCTATGCGGCAACCAAACTCCTCGGCGACTCGCTTGGCTACCGAGATTGCAGCCATCCTACGAGGTTGAATATATAAAATATATATATATATATATATATTTTATATATATATATATATATATATAAAATATATATTCAAAGGAGTAATATATTGGATATCAAACAATCTTATCAAACAATCTTATAAAATAATAGATTTTATTTCATCTTTTATTGGATTTATTGAGATTTTATAACAATCTTATCAAATCCAATATCATTAAAAGATGAAATAAAATCTATTATTACTCCTTTCAAAGATGGTTGAATTTTTGGATCGGTTACGTCTTACATTTATTTTTAGATATCTTTTAATGTTAAAAGGATAAGATTATCATATAAAGATAAATAATAATATTAATCATAAATAAATAAATAAATTATAGTTATATAATGTTAAAGATAAATAATACTATTAATCATAAATAAATAAATAAATTATAGTTGATATAATGTTAAATTTGATTGATAAATAATAGTTTGTTTGGTTTGATGGATTAAATTTAAGATAATATAATAAATTATTATTTTGTATTTTTAATAATTAAAAAAATATTAATAATATTGTTTATTAAGAGTGATATTGTAATTTAAATTTAATAATTTGATTGATGTAAGATAAAAGTTAATTAGTTGAATTATTTAGTTATTATCCCTAATAACGTTTTAATTAGATTAATTATTCATAATAATTATTATTATTAATTACACCTTGAAAAATTCTATATGTATTTGTTTGATTGATCGAAATCGGCGTGGATAATGATTGAAATGACTATGGATATTAATATTAATTAATAAATAATATTAATATTAAATTAATTAATTATCAATCGGTGTTTAATGTAAATGTAACAACCTTGAACAATATATTTTTTTTCACCTCTTCCCGTATTCGCTATATTCAATTTAAGGAAAATATATTTTTCCTTTCATTAACTTGTCTATTTTTTGTTTGGCAAAAACTTATGTGAGACGGTCTCACGGGTCATATTTGTGATACGGATCTCTTATTTGGCTCATCCATGAAAAAATATTATTTTTTATGCTAAGACTATTACTTTTTATTGTGAATATGGGTAGGGTTGACCCGTCTCACTTATTAGGATCCGTGACACGGTCTCACATGAGACTGACTGACTCTGTTTGTTTTGGTCCACTAAATTTTCGATTTTGATTTTGGTATGCTAATTTGGATATTTATGTCTAACTAGATGATGCGATCCTGGTGAAATGAGTGAGCAGGATCGGGTGCTCCACCAGATCTGCTATCAAAATGTTGAAGGAAAGAAGATCAATGTAGTTATCTGAACCAGAAGCTTCTTCCCCGGGCGGAGAGGATTTCCTGCACTCAAGAAGGTAACCACGTGAATGGGCGCCGGAGAGGTGTCCGGCGTGGCCACTCCGATGCTTAAGTCAGTGAATGATTCAAGCCAAGAACCAATGTAACCAAGTGATGGTTGTGATATTGGTGTGAATGAATGAATGTAAATGTAAAGATAGAACCCAGTATTTTTTGTAGGAGAAGTAATGATGACCTCGTTCTCCGTGCTACCTACTAATTATAGTAGGACGGCTGAGCACACCCTATATTATGTCATGTCGGCAGGAAGGGTTCATCAGGAGCCGGCGGGTGAATGCCTGGGACGTCTCCTCCCCGGGCCACCGGACGCCCGGGCTCTCGTTCAAACTCCCGGGAACTTTCTACCTGGGCCATCTCGATATGAGCACCGCACTCGAGTATAACTAGCAGAATAGGATGTGGGCGACTGTCTCATCTCTGACATCGATCCAAGTGGTTGACGGAATCAGACAGACATGATGTGACTAGTATATGATTTGACATGACAGAATATAGTGTGTGCTCAGCCGTCCTACTATAATTAGTAGATAGCACGGAGAACGAGGTCATCATTATTTCTCCTACTATAAATATCAGGTTCTATTTTTCCATTTACATTCATTCATTCACACCAATATCACAACCATCACTTGGTTACATTGGTTCTTGGCTTGAATCATTCACTGACTTAAGCATCAGAGTGGCCACGCCGGACACCCCTCCGGCGCCCATTCACGTGGTTACCTTCTTGACTGCGGGAAATCCTCTCCGCCCGGGGAAGAAGCTTCTGGTTCAGATATCTACATTGCTCTTATTTCCTTCATCATTTTGATAGCAGATCCGGTGGAGCACCCGACCCTGCTCACTCATTTCACCAGGATCGCATCACTAGATAAATGCACGTGCGTTGCACGTAGACAAATATAGATAATTTGTATATGATAACCTTATTTAAATATGTTGAAATTATTTTTGAAATAAGAATAACTTTTAATAGATAAATAATTAATTATTTGCTTACAAATGAAATCATCACATTTTCTTGTGTTTGATTTGAAGACCTCCTGAAATCTTTTTGTACCCATTGGTTTTATCTTCTTAGCTCTTTTTTTGTAGTCAGCAATTGGTTCGTCATCTCAAATCTCTATTTCAACTTCCTCTTCGTGGATCTTCATGTTTCTGTTGATGCTTAATTTATTTGATTTTTCTATCTTTAATGGTACATTGCTTTGTTTATTTTGCTTGTTAATTTTCTGATATCTCCGTTTTTTGATATTGACATTTGTTGTTGGATCATTGTCATGTATCTCAATAGCTTCTGTCACAAACCACTGAATTATCCAACTTGAACAAGAATGTGTGGAGCTTGGAGCTTGGTTGATTTAGCAAATATTTATATAGGTTATTTGGTAAATTCTACATTGCAGATTTTTATTGTTAGATTGAAAATCTAAATATTCTATTTATGTAGATATAAAATCATTTGTTTGTTTTATTTATACCTAGTCATGAATTTGAATGAAACCTTCAACAGAACATCCAAAAAAAGATGCTGCAACTTTTCCAAATAATGTTATTCTTGTCGTCTCATCTTCAATTATGATTGTTATTATGTACATGTAACATAAAGAAATAAAGTAGTGATCGTCTCTTTTTTTTTAGTGTGCTCTAAAACTTGGGTTGGTATTGATATTTTTTTATTACCTTGGAATGATAGTAATTGGATAGTTGATGCAATTGGCACAACTTGCTTTGTTGTTTGTTTTTGTAGCAGCTTGGAAACAATGATCACATGTTTCATACCATGGAGCAGCTTTGTTTTCGATTTACTTTATGTTGCTCCGTATCAAATAGTAGTTGTTCTATGTAAAAATAAGAAGCATTTCGAATCTTGATTTACTTTGAATGTTTGTTGTTAAAAATTTTAATATTTAGCATGAGCAAATTATCTGGTTTTTGTTTTGTATCATTTTAGTAATTAAAACCATTAAGATTCATAAATAGTAAATGCAGTACCTCCGTCAACATAGCTCGTTTTTTTTTTTTTTTGCATCATCTAATGTCACTTGATTGGCGTCTGTGAGTACCTTCGTAACCCAAATTTCATTTAACTTATCTTATTTTTGGTCTGCATCCAACCTACAAATTTAGTATAAATAATAGTCTTTAAGCATTCATATATTATAATAAACAAAATGTCCATATTTTTATGTAGTTTCTAATATTATTTTATATATTTAAAAAGAAAGTTTTCATAGTAGAATAATTTTTGTGAACAAATAAGTAAGTTTCGTACAGTTTTATGCAATGAAATGTATAACTCGCAAATACAAAGAGTTAGAAATTCATAAATATGTACCATGTTTGTATTGCTTTGGCGGTGTCACATAGTGGGTTAAGAATCATTGCAGTTGTCGGCGTAGTTTGTAACTGTTGTGAATCTATTTCATTATTTCGATTTACACCACACATTAGTCATTTTTGCTGAAAAAAACATTTAGGGAATGAAGAAAGAATATTTGTTTTATAACATACTAAAAAATATTTGCATGGTCAGATTGGAAAATGCAACAATATGATGTTCATACTCAATGTGCTTCATCAATTGTCCTTCGTGTATTGCCAAGTCGTCCCACACAGTGACATAAATAGTTTCCATTCTAAACAAAATAATTTATATGTTACAAATTTTAAGATATGCATGTTTATATGTGTCATTTTTTTTATTTAAATTTACCTCATGTTGAGAAGCATAATTTGTCTCCTTTGACTTTCTGTTTTATCTGGTCCGGTGAAATTGCTTAATGGCATGACTTTATTTAATATATCGATCACATCTGTACACATTTCATTGTTGTTATGCAGATGAATATGACATCTATTTTCAACTAGAAAATTTATTTATTTGTGATAAGGGAACTTACGCAGAATTTCTTTTGCATTCACGATATTGGCGAGTTCGTCGTATTCCTTGAATTTAAATGTTAGGTGTGGCATCTTTAGCATCCGACGTAGCTCTGCAACCATGGTACTCTTCCGTAAATTCATCTCAAATTTGAGGTTGACATTTGAATATCTGGAGTCTATGCATTTGATAAGAGGGTTGTATATCGTATACTTGGTTTCCAGTAACTTGCCGAAATATTCTTTGACATTTGAGAAAATCAATCCATGAATCATTGTACCCCGTTTTGCAAAAAGAAAAGTAAGAAATATTAATTTGATGGTAAAATACGTGAGTATGAATACTAAACTTGAGGGAAAAGTAAACTTATATATGTCTGTTTAATTTTTTTCAAAGTTAAAGAAATGAGCATATGTTGAGAAATAATAATTTTTTATTACTCTGATGGTGGAATTATGTTTTATATCGTTTTGCGATATATATATATATATTAGTTATAGTAAAACTTAGAAATATAAAGGCTAATAATTCTCAAAAACAAAAAAGAAATGTAAAGGCTAATTATTTTCATATAAAATATATAATATTACAAAATAAATGAAATTATTTATTATCTAATTAAATTTTATTTTTTTGGTTTAGTTTTGACAAATATATCCCTACCCCGAACAATATAAACTTCTTTTTAAATATTTATATGCGAATAAAACAATGATTTTCGTATCATTTTGGTTCAATTTGTTTTCAACTTTTTCCGTTTGGATTTATGGTTTTTTCTAGTCACATTAAAGGTTAACACCTATATATCAAAGTCAGTGACTTGCTGATGCATTTTGAACTATGCCATATCTGGTTTTTATAACGAAAACAAAAAAATAACTATGTTGCACCAAAAATATTTTTCACATAGAAATTTTTTTGCTAAATCAAAATTTTAATTTTTTTTCTCTTTTTTGTGCTTCATATATAAATTAATTTATATGTAAGATAATTAAATGAAGATTCAATTATTAATTTTTTAACAGTGGTTCAACGTTTATGAGAGAAAAAATTGTAATATAAGATAATTTTAAATGATCGTACTTATGTTCTCCAAATCAGTGCTATGGCTATCGAAATCGTGATTACAATTATCTTCATGCTTTATGTCATGTCAAATTTTCATCGATGAATATGTGTACTAATTTTTCGAGAATGTGATTTACGTATAGAATTTTATAATTTCAAAATATGCCACGAGAAATTTAAAAATTATTGTTGTTGTAAAAAAATTTAATTGATATATTTGTTTTTTGTCTTATTACTTTGAATAATCATAGTCTGACTATATTATTTTTACAATTTTAAGGTTGTGAGTTTAAAATAGGTGTCAACGTGATAGTAAGAATATGATTCCGATTTATGGATCACATTATAAAAATTATTATATTGAGACAAAATATTAAAAAAATATAATTATATGTATATCAATCTTAAAACAACTAAATTATATTATTTTTCAAGAACTCGGCGAAAATAAAATCTGAACTTTATCGAGATATCGTTGATTGGATTAATTGTTGAAAAATAAAGACAGTGAGAATATGATGAAAATTGTTCTCTTCATATAATCCTTGTATATTCTACACGTGCAACACACGTGCATATCTTCTAGAATAAATATCCAAAATCATGCTGGTGCCTGTATAACTCCTCCAAGACAGCAAATTTCTAATTTATATATACACTCAACATTGATATGCATACTATTGAATTGCAAAAAACAAAAAAAGATTAATTATTAAGCCAAACAAAAGTTTTTCAGTCTCAAAATCTCAATGCTGACATTCCATACAAGTAATAAATCTCCAAGAAATCCTATATCATCTCCCCTTCATTATGGCTATTTAATTCTTCCACATATAAATTAATGCAAATTACTCTTCCTATACATACATATATTACAAGAACAACCTTCAAACCATTGACCAAAATGATGCAGGCTTTTCTCTGGAAGACAAGAATAACTCACAAATCATGAAGGTAACCGACCCATTTTAATAGTGTGTGTATTTCGTTATATAATGATTATTAATTTCATAATCACAACGAAACATATTGATTTTTGTATGAGTGAATTTCAATTTTTTTTTGTTTCCTGATATTATTATGTGGTCATGTATAATATTGTGCCATGTTGTTTGATAATCCGTCGAGGCAACAAAAGATTGTGCTTCATGTGCTCACAAACGAAGAGAAAAGTAGAGATACAGAGGAGACAAAGTGTAATTGGTCCACGAGAAAGTGTCGCCTGGTTACAATTTAATGAGGACAATTAACGAGAACAATAGAGTAAAAATCACAATTCAATCTGTATATTTATGTAGATATAATAATAGTATTGGATATAGATATAGATTATTGACGTAACACCGAAAATGCTGATGTGACACCTGAAATGTTAAATTGATATCTTAGTAAGTACATCATATATTTGGTTTTAAAATGTGAACACTTTGATCATGTCGAACCATAAATAGAACGAAAAAATAGCAAATAAAAAAAAAGTTGAAGAACCCGGCACTGTTGTTGGATTTTTGCACATGATTTATTCATTTTGTTTGAGTTGTATTCATTCAGTTTTACTGAAGCTAGTTAAATTGTTTTCTAAATTTGAAAATCTCATAAACAAAGCATCTGTCGTAGTAGGGATTGTCGCTTTGCCTTGGAGTCGAACTTCTTCAACAACAAAAAAAAAAAAAAAAAAAAAAGATAGCCGCTGTATTTAGTTCATAAATAGTTCAAGTTTGGTTGCACTTAGGAGCTTATGGTTATAAATTAAATTGTGTGCGTACTGGAACAACAAAACCAAATTATTTAAACATCAAATCTTATTTCAAATATACTATGTTACCGAAACCATCAAACATGTTTTGCTAGTGAAAATACCAATTCTTTGTTCTCGATAAATTATTTTTAATCTACATTTTTTTTACCATTTGAGATGCACAAGTAAATCTCGTAGACCAAAAAGATGTTCTTCAAATTGTCAAGTGATTGAGAGTACACTCTACAAGGAGGAAAATGACTAATTAATAATTATGTTGTCTCTAAATAAGTTTTTCTTCCTCTGGAAGTAGCGCCTCAGATACCACAATTGGAATATGGCAGCAACAATGCACATACCAATGGCCATAATGCTATACTACACAACTCTGATATTTTTTTTCTGGCTCGCTTTACTCGTATTTGCTTCCATGCAAAAATAAAATAACTTTTTTGGTCTGACATTTTAGTCATACATTTAGATATTGAAGGATATACAATGCAATTTATCTGATAGAAAATCCACAGCGGGATGCTTTACCTTTGTTGGGGGTAACTTAGTGACATGGAGAAGTAAGACACAGAAAATAGTAGCACTGTCAATAAGTGCTGAAGCTGAGTTTCCAGGAATGGCTGAGGGACTTTGTGGACTTATATGGCTCAGAAGACCGGTCTCAGAGATTGGTTTTGCGAATTTATTTTTGGACCACAAGGCCGCCATTGAAATATCTCATAATCCTCTATTCAGCATGACCGAACGAAGCACATTAAGATAGACAGATGCTTGATTAAACAAAAGCTTGAAGGAGTGATTCAGTTTCCCTTTGTAAGGTCCGAAGATTAACGAGCTAATATGCTTACAGAAGTATTTGAATGAATTGACCTTTGCTAATGTAATTCAAATTCATGAACTGGTATCAATAAAACGAGTCTCTTATTTCATAAAACAATGTTTTTTACTTTAGCTACCTTTGATGTCTAAGAAAATAGTAGAAAAAATGAGTTAAAGCGTTTGATTTGTAATGAAGGAAAGAAAGTTGTCTGAGGAAATTTGCAAGTAAAATCACATGACAAACTCATCTGGTTTCTGTATCAGTGGAACTTTAGTATTTCTCAATATTTTTTTGGAGTAATAAGGCAACTACCTTTTCAAATCAAAAGGAAAATTAATTAATTAAAGACAAAAATATACAACACTTGAGGAGAAAAAAGAAGCTTTAAATATCATTCATTATTAGCTATATACAAACACAATCAAGAAATTTACAGAAGCTTTATTCATGTTCCGCCAAACATAATAGGCCAAAAATCTATAAACATATCCATTCATAAAAGAAAATAAAGCCCAGCAAGAATCAGAACCTCACTGAAAGATTTATTTCTGAAAACTAAAGCTTTAACCTGAAATACTCAAGTGATGGAAAACCCCTTCGAATTAATTCATCCAAAAAAAACTCGTAATTGTACAAAGCATCTAGTTTTAGACTTCACCGGGTTAGCAATACTCAAACATAACAGGCGATATGATGATAACTAAGAAATTACAAGATACCCAATGATCAAGATGATGTCCACAAGAACCACAAAATATGAATTTCTTGTTTGCAGTCACAAAAGAGAATCAAGAATCAACAGCGATATGAACTTAAAAACAGAAATGTAAAGAACACAAGGTTTACGTGGTTCGATCAAAATGATCTACGTCCACGGGAGGCGATCTCATTAGAATTGATAGACACGGAGTACAAAGATATTATAGCAAGATGTCACTGCCAAAAACCCCTACAACACACACTTGTTCTTTTCTTATGACTTCCAAAAGAACACTCCCTGGTCTCCGTTGTGAGGAGATGTAGTTGTTGATATTTCAATGCTTCGTCCCCCTGATTTAAGTCAGCTTGATATTATATATCTCGATCAGATAAGAGGGAATCCCCTCTCATCGCTCTTGATCACCAGAAAGCCTTGGACTAAATTCCATCCTCCTCTCAACCAACCAACTGCCGTATCTTGACTCGATAGCTTTTAATTTTCCTTTGACTATCCTCCTTTAATTGTTGACACTGGAACTACAATGATGAAACAGTACTTCCATGCTTGATACAAGGAAAAAGAAAAGGTAACATACTTGAACAACTAAGCACGCCTTTTGCTTAAACGCCAAGAGTTAGGTTCATGGTGTCTGTCGTAGAGTGGTTCGATTCGCTCTTGTCTCTTCCGCTTGCTCATTTTCATAGAATTTGGCACCTTGAACATTTTGGTGCTAGTTCCACCAGCCACTCTGGACTTAGTGCAGTAACATCGTGGATGTACACCTTTGTGGTCATCACCATCTCATGATATATGACCCAGTCGGGCTGCCTTTGAAAAACAGCGCTGCTCGGAATGAAGGTAACCGGCTGGTTGTCGACCAATGTCCGGTAACCTTCCTGTGGATCTTTCCGAGCAGCATGGAAGAAGAAACCTGCAGCTATGGCTTTCCGGATCTTTGTGAAGTTCTTTCCAGCACTAACAACATCCAGTTTGAGCTTATCCATGATGGACAGAAGCTGTTTTCTCACGTCCTGTGCTCTCCTCAGTGATCGAGACTGAACAAAATTTTCAAAGCACCAGGGACCAGAAAAATTCTTTTCTTTACAGGCCTCATACACCGCGAGTAACGTCAGATGATCTCCTTCAGGCTGGAAAATTTGGCCCTTTTCTGGTCTGCCTGGGATTGTTTTTCCATAGGACGGTAGAAGATGTTCCCCGTCTGAATCATCGAAATAATGGTCAGAACTTCATCACTGCAACCAAGATCCACGCTGGCAAGAAGCATCTTGGAAAGAGGAGGATCCAGAGGAAACTCGGCCATTCTCCTTCCCAACTTGTAAGCAGTCCCTCTTCTTCCAGAGCACCCCAATCTATATAGCTGTTTTCAAGGCATAAATGAGGGCCTGAGGTGATGGGGGGTCCATGAAATCAAAGGATAGCAGATCATTAATGCCCATGGCCTTCATTGTAAGAGTAGTCATCCCGAGGTTAATCCTCTGGATCTCCGGAATCGAAACGGGGGACATCTCACTGTGGAATGCACTCTGTGTGTAGAGCCGATAGCACTTTCCTGGTCCAGTCCGTCCCGCTCTCCCTGCTCTTTGCTTCGCGGATGCTTGTGATATCGGAGTTATCACCAGTGAATCAAGCCCCTGTTGAGGATTGTAGACATTTTGCTTTGCAAAGCCAGGATCAATGACATAAACTATGCCATCAACAGTCAAAGATGCTTCAGCTATATTGGTGGCGACGACCACCTTTCTCTTACCTGGAGGAGTGGGTTCAAATATCCTGGACTGCATTTCGCTAGGTAGGACGCCATATACTGGCAAAATAATCAGCTCGGGAACTTTTTTTCCTAAACTCTTCATCCTTTCATAGAGACACTGACAGGCATGATCAATCTCTCTTGGCCAGTCAAAAACAGAAGTATATCACCTTCAGGTTCACTCAAGTGAATTTGCATCACTGTTATCAAGGATGCCTCCAGGTAGTCACTTTCTTGCTGCTTGGTGTAAAGAATTTCTACCGGAAAATTTCTTCCAGGGATAGTGAAGATGTTACAATCGAAGAAATATCCCGAGAACTTGTCTGCATCCAAAGTTGCAGAGGTGACGATCAGGCGAAGGTCCGTTCTCCGTCTCAGAAGTTGCTTCAATAATCCAAAAAGGACATCCGTGTGAATCGTCCTCTCGTGAGCTTCATCAAGAATAATCACTGAGTACTGAGACAAATCTGCATCATTCAGAATCTCCCTCAGAAGCATACCATCAGTCATGTATTTGATTAAGGTCTCCGGACCTGTGCAATCTTCGAAACGAATAGCGTATCCAACTTCTTCCCCTATGCGGCAACCAAACTCCTCGGCGACTCGCTTGGCTACCGAGATTGCAGCCATCCTACGAGGTTGAGTACAACATATTCTCCCGTTGGTAGTATACCCCGCGTCGGCTAGATACTGCGGTACCTGCGTGGACCTTCCAGATCCTGTCTCGCCAATCACAACCAAAACCTGATTATCATGGACAGCCTGAACCAATTCACTTTTCAAATTGTAGATTGGCAAACTCTGCCTCTGCTCCTGAAGAGAGAGCTTGGATCTTTTCCCAAAAGTCGGAGCTTTACCATAGTCATCCTTCCTCCACTCCGGCATGTCATATGCGGACAACCCGACTCCCTTCAGTTCCTGAGCAAGAAGTCTGTCACCCGTTTCGGGCATCGGATCTTCCCATTGCCTGTTCAGATCCTTTGGAATGGAATCCACATCTTTCTTTGATGTTGTTCCCTGAATTCTCTCCTCTCTTTCGCGAGAGCAGATTGAAGAGCTGCCGATCGACCCAAAGACCCCTCCGAGTTCTTCCATGTCCTCACAAGCGAACTCATCGGCATCGTCGAAAAACTTGTTTCAATTTAGAATTTTGATATGTTGAAATTTTGGTCAGATATTTCCTTTCTCACATATATATATATATATATATATATAAAATATATATTCAAAGGAGTAATATATTGGATATCAAACAATCTTATCAAACAATCTTATAAATAATAGATTTTATTTCTTCTTTTATTGGATTTATTGAGATTTTATAACATCTTATCAAATCCAATATCATTAAAAGATGAAATAAAATCTATTATTACTCCTTTCAAAGATGGTTAAATTTTTGGATCGGTTACGTCTTACATTTATTTTAGATATCTTTTAATGTTAAAAGGATAAGATTATCATATAAAGATAAATAATAATATTAATCATAAAATAAATAAATAAATTATAGTTAATATAATGTTAAAGATAAATAATACTATTAATCATAAAATAAATAAATAAATTATAGTTGATATAATGTTAAATTTGATTGATAAATAATAGTTTGTTTGGTTTGATGGATTAAATTTAAGATAATATAATAAATTATTATTTGTATTTTTAATAATTAAAAAATATTAATAATATTGTTTATTAAGAGTGATATTGTAATTTAATTTAATAATTGATTGATGTAAGATAAAAGTTAATTAGTTGAATTATTTAGTTATTATCCTAATAACGTTTTAATTAGATTAATTATTCATAATAATTATTATTATTAATTACACCTTGAAAAATTCTATATGTATTTGTTTGATTGATCGAAATCGGCGTGGATAATGATTGAAATGACTATGGATATTAATATTAATTAATAAATAATATTAATATTAAATTAATTAATTATCAATCGGTGTTTAATGTAAATGTAACAACCTTGAACAATATATTTTTTTTTCACCTCTTCCCGTATTCGCTATATTCAATTTAAGGAAAATATATTTTTCCTTTCATTAACTTGTCTATTTTTTGTTTGGCAAAAACTTATGTGAGACGGTCTCACGGGTCATATTTGTGATACGGATCTCTTATTTGGCTCATCCATGAAAAAATATTATTTTTTATGCTAAGACTATTCCTTTTATTGTGAATATGGGTAGGGTTGACCCGTCTCACTATTAGGATCCGTGACACGGTCTCACATGAGACTGACTGACTCTGTTTGTTTTGGTCCACTAAATTTTCGATTTTGATTTTGGTATGCTAATTTGGATATTTATGTCTAACTAGATGATGCGACCCTGCTCACTCATTTCACCAGGATCGCATCACTAGATAAATGCACGTGCGTTGCACGTAGACAAATATAGATAATTTGTATATGATAACCTTATTTAAATATGTTGAAATTATTTTGAAATAAGAATAACTTTTAATAGATAAATAATTAATTATTTGCTTACAATGAAATCATCACATTTTCTTGTGTTTGATTTGAAGACCTCCTGAAATCTTTTTGTACCCATTGGTTTTATCTTCTTAGCTCTTTTTTTGTAGTCGGCAATTGGTTCGTCATCTCAAATCTCTATTTCAACTTCCTCTTCGTGGATCTTCATGTTTCTGTTGATGCTTAATTTATTGATTTTCTATCTTTAATGGTACATTGCTTTGTTTATTTTGCTTGTTAATTTTCTGATATCTCCGTTTTTTGATATTGACATTTGTTGTTGGATCATTGTCAGGTATCTCAATAGCTTCTGTCACAAACCACTGAATTATCCAACTGAACAAGAATGTGTGGAGCTTGGAGCTTGGTTGATTTAGCAAATATTTATATAGGTTATTTGGTAAATTCTACATTGCAGATTTTATTGTTAGATTGAAAATCTAAATATTCTATTTATGTAGATATAGAATCATTTGTTTGTTTTATTTATACGTAGTCATGAATTTGAATGAAACCTTCAACAGAACATCCAAAAAAAGATGCTGCAACTTTCCAAATAATGTTCTTCTTGTCGTCTCATCTTCAATTATGATTGTTATTATGTACATGTAACATAACGAAATAAAGTAGTGATCGTCTCTTTTTTTTTAGTGTGCTCTAAAACTTGGGTTGGTATTGATATTTTTTATTACCTTGGAATGATAGTAATTGGATAGTTGATGCAATTGGCACAACTTGCTTGTTGTTTGTTTTTGTAGCAGCTTGGAAACAATGATCGACATGTTTCATACCATGGAGCAGCTTGTTTTCGGATTTACTTTATGTTTTGCGCCGTATCAAATAGGAGTTGTTCTATGTAAAAATAAGAAGCATTTCGAATCTTGATTTACTTTGAAGGTTTGTTGTTTAAAAATTTAATATTTAGCATGAAGCAAATTATCTGGTTTTTGTTTTGTATCATTTAGTAATTAAAAACCATTAAGATTCATAAATAGTAATGCAGTACCTCCGTCAATCATAGCTCGTTTTTTTTTTTTTTTTTTTGCATCATCTAATGTCACTTGATTGGCGTCTGTGAGTACCTTCGAACCCAAATTTCATTTAACTTATCTATTTTTGGTCTGCATCCAACCTACAAATTAGTATAAATAATAGTCTTTAAGCATTCATATATTATAATAAACAAAATGTCCATATTTTTATGTAGTTTCTAATATTATTTTATATATTTAAAAAGAAAGTTTTCATAGTAGAATAATTTTTGTGAACAATAAGTAAGTTTCGTACAGTTTTATGCAATGACAATGTATAACTCGCAAATACAAAGAGTTAGAAATCATAATATGTTACCATGTTTGTATTGATTTGGCGGGTGTCACATAGTGGGTTAAGAATCATTGCAGTTGTCGGCGTAGTTTGTAACTGTTGTGAATCTATTTCTTATTTCGATTTACACCACCACATAGTCATTTTTGCTGAACAAAAACATTTAGGGAATGAAGAAAGAATATTTGTTTATAACATACTAAAAAACATATTTGCATGGTCAGATTGGAAAATGCACAATATGATGTTCATACTCAATGTGCTTCATCAAATTGTCCTTCGTGTATTGCAAGTCGTCCCACACAGTGACAGAAATAGTTTCCATTCTAAACAAAATAATTTATATGTTACAAATTTTAAGATATGCATGTTTATATGTGTCCTTTGGTTTTTATTTAAATTTACCTCATGTTGAGAAGCAATTTGGCTCCTTTGACTTCTGTTATTATTCTGGTCCGGTGAAATTGCTTAATGGCATGACTTTATTTAATATATCGATCACATCTGTACACTTTCATGTTGTTATGCAGATGAATATGAACATCTATTCAACTAGGAAAATTTATTTATTTGTGATAAGGGAAACTACGCAGAATTTCTTTTGGCATTCACAATATTGGCGAGTTTAGTCGTATTCCTTGATTAAATGTTAGGTGTGGCATCTTTAGCATCCGACGTAGCTCTGCAACCATGGTACTCTCCAGTAAATTAATCTCAAATTTGAGGTTGACATTTGAATAATCTGGAGTCTATGCATTTGATAAGAGGGTTGTATATCGTATACTTGGTTTCCAGTAACTTGCCGAACTATTCTTTGACATTTGAGAAAATCAATCCATGAATCATTGTACCCCGTTTTGCAAAAGAAAAGTAAGAAATATTAATTTGATGGTAAAATACGTGAGTATGAATACTAAACTTGAGGGAAAAGTAAACTTATATATGTCTGTTTAATTTTTTTCAAAGTTAAAGAAATGAGCATATGTTGAGAAATAATAATTTTTTATTACTCTGATGGTGGAATTATGTTTTTATATCGTTTTGCGATATATATATATATATTAGTTATAGTAAAACTTAGAAATATAAAGGCTAATAATTCTCAAAAACAAAAAAGAAATGTAAAGGCTAATTATTTTCATATAAAATATAATATTACAAAAATAAAATGAAATTATTTATCTAATTAAATTTTATTTTTTTGGTTTAGTTTTGACAAATATATCCCTACCCCGAACAATATAAACTTCTTTTTAAATATTTATATGCGAATAAAACAATGATTTTCGTATCATTTTGGTTCAATTTGTTTTCAACTTTTTCCGTTTGGATTTATGGTTTTTTCTAGTCACATTAAAGGTTACACCTAATATCAAAGTCAGTGACTTGCTGATGCATTTTGAACTATGCCATATCTGGTTTTTATAACGAAAACAAAAAATACATAGTTGCAACCAAAAATATTTTTCGCATAGAAATTTTTTTGCTAAATCAAAATTTTAATTTGTTTTTCCTCTTTTTGTGCTTCATATATAAATTAATTTATATGTAAGATAATTAATGAAGATTCAATTATTATTTTTTAACAGTGTTCAACGTTTATGAGAGAAAAAATTGTAATATAAGATAATTTTAAATGATCGTACTTATGTTCTCCAAATCAGTGCTATGGCTATCGAAATCGTGATTACAATTATCTTCATGCTTTATGTCATGTTCAAATTTTCAATCGATGAATATGTGTACTAATTTTTCGAGAATGTGATTTACGTAAGAATTTTATAATTTCAAAAATATGCCACGAGAAATTTAAAAAATTATGGTTGGTGGTGTAAAAAGAAATTTAATTGATATATTTGTTTTTTTGTCTTATTACTTTGAATAATCATAGTCTGACTATATTATTTTTAGCAATTTTAAGGTTGTGAGTTTAAAATAGGTGTCAACGTGATGTAAGACATATGATTCCGATTTATGGATCACATTAATAAAAATTATTATATTGAGGACAAAATATTAAAAAAATATAATTATATGTATATCAATCTTAAAAACAACTAAATTATATTATTTTTCAAGAACTCTGGCGAAAATAAAATCTGAACTTTATCGCGATATCGTAGATTGGATTAATTGTTGAAAAATAAGAGACAGTGAGAATATGATGAAAAATTGTTCTCTTCATATAATCCTGTATATTCTACACGTGCACACACGTGCATATCTCCTAGTATAAATATCACAAAATCAGGCTGGTGCAATGTATAACTCCTCCAAGACAGCAAAGTTCTAATTATATCTAACACTCGACATTGATATGCATACTATTGAATTGCAAAAACAAAAAAAGATTAATTATTAAGCCAAACAAAAGTTTTTCAGTCTCAAAATCTCAATGCTGACATTCCATACAAGTAATAGAACTCCAAGAAACCTGAATATCATCTCCCCTTCATTACTGGCTATTTAATTCTTCCACATATAAATATATGCAAATTACTCTTCCTATACATACATATATTACAGAACAACCTTCAAACCATTGACCAAAATGAGCAGGCATTTTCTCTGGAAGACAAGAATAACTCACAAATCATGAAGGGTAACCGACCCATTTAATAGTGTGTGTATTCGTTATATATGATTATTAATTTCATAAATCACAACTGAAACCTATTGATTTTTGTATGAAGTGAATTTCAATTTTTTTGTTTCCTGATATTATTATGTGGTCATGTATATATATGTGCCATGTTGTTTGATAATCGTCGAGGCAACAAAAGATTGTGGCTCATGTGCCCACAACGAAGAGAAAGTAGAGATACAGAGGAGACAAAGTGTAATTGGTCCACGAGGAAAGTGTCGCCTGGGTACAATTTAATGAGGACAATTAACGAGAACAATAGAGTAAAATCACAATTCAATCTGTATATTTATGTAGATATAATAATAGTATTGGATATAGATATAGATTATTGACGTAACACCGAAAATGCTGATGTGACACCTGAAATGTTAAATTGATATCTTAGTAAGTACATCATATATTTGGTTTTAAAATGTGAACACTTTGATCATGTCGAACCATAAATAGAACGAAAAAATAGCAAATAAAAAAAAAGTTGAAGAACCCGGCACTGTTGTTGGATTTTTGCACATGATTTATTCATTTTGTTTGAGTTGTATTCATTCAGTTTTACTGAAGCTAGTTTAAATTGTTTTCTAAATTTGAAAATCTCATAAACAAAGCATCTGTCGTAGTAGGGATTGTCGCTTTGCCTTGGAGTCGAACTTCTTCAACAACAAAAAAAAAAAAAAAGATAGCCGCTGTATTTAGTTCATAAATAGTTCAAGTTTGGTTGCACTTAGGAGCTTATGGTTATAAATTAAATTGTGTGCGTACTGGATCAACAAAACCAAATTATTTAAACATCAAATCTTATTTCAAATATACTATGTTACCGAAACCATCAAACATGTTTTGCTAGTGAAAATACCAATTCTTTGTTCTCGATAAATTATTTTTAAATCTACATTTTTTTTTACCATTTGAGATGCACAAGTAAATCTCGTAGACCAAAAAGATGTTCTTCAAAATTGTCAAGTGATTGAGAGTACACTCTACAAGGAGGAAAATGACTAATTAATAATTATGTTGTCTCTAAATAAGTTTTTCTTCCTCTGGAAGTAGCGCCTCAGATACCACAATTGGAATATGGCAGCAACAATGCACATACCAATGGCCACAATGCTATACCACGCAACTCTGATATTCTTTTTCTGGCTCGCTTTACTCGTATTGCTTCCATGCAAAAATAAATAACTTTTTTTGTCTAACATAACACAAAAACAAATCATAGTATTTCTTTCATGTAGACCATATGTTCATTCCATCATTCCCCTAAGCGTTGATCATTAAATAAGCAGCATCCTCGTCATTATACTATTCCGGACAAAATACATCGCATCCATGAACAAAAATACCAAACCAGAGAAGAAATGGATTGACTAGAAAGTTAGTAAATACCTTCATTATGAGAGGGAATTTAAGAGGGTTAGAAAAGAAAAGACTTGCAAGAAAAAGGACATACAAAAGAAAAATAATTGCAAAAATAAAAGCGACAGAGAGATAGTCGAATATCAACAGAAGAAAAATGAATTAACTTGCCTCGATAAGTGCTGGTTAAGTCTTTTACGTTTGCTCCAAGAACCAATTGTGAGATTTTGATTGATTGTGTTGATTTTATTTTAAGTTTCTGCACTTCGGAGTTCGATGAATTTCCACGTTCCACCCCACCATTCCTAACTAGACTCTCCCATTGTTCTCTAAGAATGGACATTTAGATATTGAAGGATATACAATGCAATTTATCTGATAGAAATCCACAGCGGGATGCTTTACCTTTGTTGGGGGTAACTTAGTGACATGGAGAAGTAAGACACAGAAAATAGTAGCACTGTCAATAAGTGCTGAAGCTGAGTTTCCAGGAATGGCTGAGGGACTTTGTGGACTTATATGGCTCAGAAGACCGGTCTCAGAGATTGGTTTTGCGAATTTATTTTTGGACCACAAGGCCGCCATTGAAATATCTCATAATCCTATTCAGCATGACCGAACGAAGCACATTAAGATAGACAGTGCTTGATTTAAACAAAAGCTTGAAGGAGTGATTCAGTTTCCCTTTGTAAGGTCCGAAGATCAACGAGCTAATATGCTTACGAAAGCGCGCTGTCTCTAGCAAAATCTTGCATTGCTCACTTGACAAATGGGGTTAAGAGAATACATGAGTGTGTATTTTTACTTTTTTTACCAATTTAAACTTACTAGCTGCAGAACTAGAAGCAATCGACTTGAAAAATATTCTACCATTAGTACATCTTTTTACATGTTTTTCTAATGACATTGTAGGAACAATTTTATGTTGAATTGTCTAAAAATAGTTTTTTGGCAGTTGTTAACTAACTACTTGTATGAATTCTCCTAGAAAATATAACAATCAATATAGATTTCTATAGATATTCCATTGAATGAAGTAAAAAAGGAAAAGTCGATAGGAGGAAAAAAAAAACTTTAACACTTTCTTGTGATTTCATATTATGCTTCTATTCAAAATACATGGGTTGTGAAATTTGAATGAATTGACCTTTGCTAATGTAATTCAAATTCATGAACTGGTATCAATAAACGAGTCTCTTATTCATAAACAATGTTTTTTTACTTTAGCTACCTTTGATGTCTAAGAAAATAGTAGAAAAAATGAGTTAAAGCGTTTGATTTGTAATGAAGGAAAGAAAGTTGTCTGAGGAAATTTTGCAAGTAAAATCACATGACAAACTCATCTGGTTTCTGTATCAGTGGACTTAGTATTTCTCAATATTTTTTTGGTAGGCAACTACTTTTTCAAATCAAAAGGAAAATTAATTAATTAGACAAAAATATACAACACTTGAAGAGAAAAAAAAGCTTTAAATATCATTCATTATTAGCTATATACAACACAATCAAAAATTTCAGAAGCTTTATTCATGTTCCGCCAAACATAATAGGCCAAAAATATATAAACATATCCATCATAAAAAAAAGCCCAGCAAGAATCAGAACCTCACTGAAAGATTTATTTCTGAAAACTAAAGCTTTAACCGAAATACTCAAGTGATGGAAAACCCCTTCGAATTAATTCATCCAAAAAAACTCGTAATTGTACAAAGCATCTAGTTTTAGACTTCACCGGTTAGCAATACTCAAACATAACCGCGTATGATGATAACTAAGAAATTACAAGATACCCAAGATCAAGATGATGTCCACAAGAACCACAAAATAGAATTTCTTGTTTGCAGTCACAAAAGAGAATCAAGATCAACAGCGATATGAACTTAAAAAGAAATGTAAAGAACACAAGGTTTACGTGGTTCGATCAAAATGATCTACGTCCACGGGAGGCGATCTCATTAGAATTGATAGACACGGAGTACAAAGAATATTATAGCAATGTCACTGCCAAAAACCCCTACAACACACACTTGTTCTTTTCTTATGACTTCCAAAAGAACACTCCCTGGTCTCCGTTGTGAGGAGATGTAGTTGTTGATATTTCAATGCTTCGTCCCCCTGATTTAAGTCAGCTTGATATTAATATCTCGATCAGATAAGAGGGAATCCCTCTCATCGCTCTTGATCACCAGAAAGCCTTGGACTAAATTCCATCCTCCTCTCAACCAACCAACTGCCGTATCTTGACTCGATAGCTTTTAATTTTCCTTTGACTATCCTCCTTTAATTGTTGACACTGGAACTACAATGATGAAACAGTACTTCCATGCTTGATACAAGGAAAAGAAAAGGTAACATACTTGAACAACTAAGCACGCCTTTTGCTTAAACGCCAAGAGTTAGGTTCATGGTGTCTGTCGTAGAGTGGTTCGATTCGCTCTTGTCTCTTCCGCTTGCTCATTTTCATAGAATTTGGCACCTTGAACATTTTTGGTGCTAGTTCCACCAGCCACTCTGGACTTATTGCAGTAACATCGTGGATGTACACCTTTGTGGTCATCACCATCTCATGATATATGACCCAGTCGGGCTGCCTTTGAAAAACAGCGCTGCTCGGATGAAGGTAAACCGGCTGGTTGTCGACCAATGTCCGGTAACCTTCCTGTGGATCTTTCCGAGCAGCATGGAAGAAGAACCTGCAGCTATGGCTTTCCGGATCTTTGTGAAGTTCTTTCCAGCACTAACAACATCCAGTTTGAGCTTATCCATGATGGACAGAAGCTGTTTTCTCACGTCCTGTGCTCTCCTCAGTGATCGAGACTGAACAAAATTTTCAAAGCACCAGGGACCAGAAAAATTCTTTTCTTTCCAGGCCTCATACACCGCGAGTAACGTCAGATGATCTCCTTCAGGCTGGAAAAATTTGGCCCTTTTCTGGTCTGCCTGGGATTGTTTTTCCATAGGACGGTAGAAGATGTTCCCCGTCTGAATCATCGAAATAATGGTCAGAACTTCATCACTGCAACCAAGATCCACGCTGGCAAGAAGCATCTTGGAAAGAGGAGGATCCAGAGGAAACTCGGCCATTCTCCTTCCCAACTTTGTAAGCAGTCCCTCTTCTTCCAGAGCACCCAATCTATATAGCTGTTTCAAGGCATAAATGAGGGCCTGAGGTGATGGGGGGTCCATGAAATCAAAGGATAGCAGATCATTAATGCCCATGGCCTTCATTGTAAGAGTAGTCATCCCGAGGTTAATCCTCTGGATCTCCGGAATCGAAACGGGGGACATCTCACTGTGGAATGCACTCTGTGTGTAGAGCCGATAGCACTTTCCTGGTCCAGTCCGTCCCGCTCTCCCTGCTCTTTGCTTCGCGGATGCTTGTGATATCGGAGTTATCACCAGTGAATCAAGCCCCTGTTGAGGATTGTAGACATTTTGCTTTGCAAAGCCAGGATCAATGACATAAACTATGCCATCAACAGTCAAAGATGCTTCAGCTATATTGGTGGCGACGACCACCTTTCTCTTACCTGGAGGAGTGGGTTCAAATATCCTGGACTGCATTTCGCTAGGTAGGACGCCATATACTGGCAAAATAATCAGCTCGGGAACTTTTTTTCCTAAACTCTTCATCCTTTCATAGAGACACTGACAGGCATGATCAATCTCTTCTTGGCCAGTCAAAAACAGAAGTATATCACCTTCAGGTTCACTCAAGTGAATTTGCATCACTGTTATCAAGGATGCCTCCAGGTAGTCACTTTCTTGCTGCTTGGTGTAAAGAATTTCTACCGGAAAATTTCTTCCAGGGATAGTGAAGATGTTACAATCGAAGAAATATCCCGAGAACTTGTCTGCATCCAAAGTTGCAGAGGTGACGATCAGGCGAAGGTCCGTTCTCCGTCTCAGAAGTTGCTTCAATAATCCAAAAAGGACATCCGTGTGAATCGTCCTCTCGTGAGCTTCATCAAGAATAATCACTGAGTATTGAGACAAATCTGCATCATTCAGAATCTCCCTCAGAAGCATACCATCAGTCATGTATTTGATTAAGGTCTCCGGACCTGTGCAATCTTCGAAACGAATAGCGTATCCAACTTCTTCCCCTATGCGGCAACCAAACTCCTCGGCGACTCGCTTGGCTACCGAGATTGCAGCCATCCTACGAGGTTGAGTACAACATATTCTCCCGTTGGTAGTATACCCCGCGTCGGCTAGATACTGCGGTACCTGCGTGGACTTCCCAGATCCTGTCTCGCCAATCACAACCAAAACCTGATTATCATGGACAGCCTGAACCAATTCACTTTTCAAATTGTAGATTGGCAAACTCTGCCTCTGCTCCTGAAGAGAGCTTGGATCTTTTCCCAAAAGTCGGAGCTTTACCATAGTCATCCTTCCTCCACTCCGGCATGTCATATGCGGACAACCCGACTCCCTTCAGTTCCTGAGCAAGAAGTCTGTCACCCGTTTCGGGCATCGGATCTTCCCATTGCCTGTTCAGATCCTTTGGAATGGAATCCAACATCTTTCTTTGATGTTGTTCCCTGAATTCTCTCCTCTCTTTCGCGAGAGCAGATTGAAGAGCTGCCGATCGACCCAAAGACCCCTCCGAGTTCTTCCATGTCCTCACAAGCGAACTCATCGGCATCGTCGAAAAACTTGTTTCAATTTAGAATTTTGATATGTTGAAATTTTGGTCAGATATTTCCTTTCTCACATATATATATATATATATAAATATATTCAAAGGAGTAATATATTGGATATCAAACAATCTTATCAAACAATCTTATAAAATAATAGATTTTATTTCTCTTTTATTGGATTTATTGAGATTTTATAACAATCTTATCAAATCCAATATCATTAAAAGATGAAATAAAATCTATTATTACTCCTTTCAAAGATGGTTGAATTTTTGGATCGGTACGTCTTACATTTATTTTTAGATATCTTTTAATGTTAAAAGGATAAGATTATCATATAAAGATAAATAATATTTAATCATAAAATAAATAAATAAATTATAGTTAATATAATGTTAAAGATAAATAATACTATTAATCATAAAATAAATAAATAAATTATAGTTGATATAATGTTAAATTTGATTGATAAATAATAGTTTGTTTGGTTTGATGGATTAAATTTAAGATAATATAATAAATTATTATTTTGTTTTTTTAATAATTAAAAAAAATTAATAATATTGTTTATTAAGAGTGATATTGTAATTTAAATTTAATAATTTGATTGATGTAAGATAAAAGTTAATTAGTTGAATTATTTAGTTATTATCCCTAATAACGTTTTTAGATTAATTATTCATAATAATTATTATTATTAATTACACCTTGAAAAATTCTATATGTATTTGTTTGATTGATCGAAATCGGCGTGGATAATGATTGAAATGACTATGGATATTAATATTATTAATAAATAATATTAATATTAAATTAATTAATTATCAATCGGTGTTTAATGTAAATGTAACAACCTTGAACAATATTTTTTTTTCACCTCTTCCCGTATTCGCTATATTCAATTTAAGGAAAATATTTTTCCTTTCATTAACTTGTCTATTTTTTGTTTGGCAAAAACTTATGTGAGACGGTCTCACGGGTCATATTTGTGATACGGATCTCTTATTTGGCTCATCCATGAAAAAATTATTTTTTATGCTAAGACTATTACTTTTTATTGTGAATATGGGTAGGGTTGACCCTCACTTATTAGGATCCGTGACACGGTCTCACATGAGACTGACTGACTCTGTTTGTTTTGGTCCACTAAATTTTCGATTTTGATTTTGGTATGCTAATTTGGATATTTATGTCTAACTAGATGATGCGATCCTGGTGAAATGAGTGAGCAGGGTCGGGTGCTCCACCGGATCTGCTATCAAAATGATGAAGGAAAGAAGATCAATGTAGTTATCTGAACCAGAAGCTTCTTCCCCGGGCGGAGAGGATTTCCTGCACTCAAGAAGGTAACCACGTGAATGGGCGCCGGAGAGGTGTCCGGCGTGGCCACTCCGATGCTTAAGTCAGTGAATGATTCAAGCCAAGAACCAATGTAACCAAGTGATGGTTGTGATATTGGTGTGAATGAATGAATGTAAATGTAAAGATAGAACCCATATTTTTTGTAGGAGAAGTAATGATGACCTCGTTCTCCGTGCTACCTACTAATTATAGTAGGACGGCTGAGCACACCCTATATTATGTCATGTCGGCAGGAAGGGTTCATCAGGAGCCGGCGGGTGAATGCCTGGGACGTCTCCTCCCCGGGCCACCGGACGCCCGGGCTCTCGTTCAAACTCCCGGGAACTTTCTACCTGGGCCATCTCGATATGAGCACCGCACTCGAGTATAACTAGCAGAATAGGATGTGGGCGACTGTCTCATCTCTGACATCGATCCAAGTGGTTGACGGAATCAGACAGACAGGATTTGACTAGTATATGATTTGACATGACAGAATATAGTGTGTGCTCAGCCGTCCTACTATAATTAGTAGGTAGCACGGAGAACGAGGTCATCATTACTTCTCCTACTATAAATATCAGGTTCTATTTTTCCATTTACATTCATTCATTCACACCAATATCACAACCATCACTTGGTTACATTGGTTCTTGGCTTGAATCATTCACTGACTTAAGCATCAGAGTGGCCACGCCGGACACCCCTCCGGCGCCCATTCACGTGGTTACCTTCTTGACTGCGGGAAATCCTCTCCGCCCGGGGAAGAAGCTTCTGGTTCAGATATCTACATTGCTCTTATTTCCTTCATCATTTTGATAGCAGATCCGGTGGAGCACCCGACCCTGCTCACTCATTTCACCAGGATCGCATCACTAGATAAATGCACGTGCGTTGCACGTAGACAAATATAGATAATTTGTATATGATAACCTTATTTAAATATGTTGAAATTATTTTTGAAATAAGAATAACTTTTAATAGATAATAATTAATTATTTGCTTACAAATGAAATCATCACATTTTCTTGTGTTTGATTTGAAGACCTCCTGAAATCTTTTTGTACCCATTGGTTTTTATCTTCTTAGCTCTTTTTTTGTAGTCGGCAATTGGTTCGTCATCTCAAATCTCTATTTCAACTTCCTCTTCGTGGATCTTCATGTTTCTGTTGATGCTTAATTTATTTGATTTTTCTATCTTTAATGGTACATTGCTTTGTTTATTTTGCTTGTTAATTTTCTGATATCTCCGTTTTTTGATATTGACATTTGTTGTTGGATCATTGTCATGTATCTCAATAGCTTCTGTCACAAACCACTGAATTATCCAACTTGAACAAGAATGTGTGGAGCTTGGAGCTTGGTTGATTTAGCAAATATTTATATAGGTTATTTGGTAAATTCTACATTGCAGATTTTTATTGTTAGATTGAAAATCTAAATATTCTATTTATGTAGATATAAAATCATTTGTTTGTTTTATTTTATACCTAGTCATGAATTTGAATGAAACCTTCAACAGAACATCCAAAAAAAGATGCTGCAACTTTTTCAAATAATGTTATTCTTGTCGTCTCATCTTCAATTATGATTGTTATTATGTACATGTAACATAAAGAAATAAAGTAGTGATCGTCTTTTTTTTTAGTGTGCTCTAAAACTTGGGTTGGTATTGATATTTTTTATTACCTTGGAATGATAGTAATTGGATAGTTGATGCAATTGGCACAACTTGCTTTGTTGTTTGTTTTCGTAGCAGCTTGGAAACAATGATCACATGTTTCATACCATGGAGTAGCTTTGTTTTCGATTTACTTTATGTTGCTCCGTATCAAATAGCAGTTGTTCTATGTAAAAATAAGAAGCATTTCGAATCTTGATTTACTTTGAATGTTTGTTGTTAAAAATTTTAATATTTAGCATGGGCAAATTATCTGGTTTTTGTTTTGTATCATTTTAGTAATTAAAACCATTAAGATTCATAAATAGTAGATGCAGTACCTCCGTCAACATAGCTCGTTTTTTTTTTTTTTTTTTGCATCATCTAATGTCACTTGATTGGCGTCTGTGAGTACCTTCGTAACCCAAATTTCATTTAACTTATCTTATTTTTGGTCTGCATCCAACCTACAAATTTAGTATAAATAATAGTCTTTAAGCATTCATATATTATAATAAACAAAATGTCCATATTTTTATGTAGTTTCTAATATTATTTTATATATTTAAAAAGAAAGTTTTCATAGTAGAATAATTTTTGTGAACAAATAAGTAAGTTTCGTACAGTTTTATGCAATGAAATGTATAACTCGCAAATACAAAGAGTTAGAAATTCATAAATATGTACCATGTTTGTATTGCTTTGGCGGTGTCACATAGTGGGTTAAGAATCATTGCAGTTGTCGGCGTAGTTTGTAACTGTTGTGAATCTATTTCATTATTTCGATTTACACCACACATTAGTCATTTTTGCTGAAAAAAACATTTAGGGAATGAAGAAAGAATATTTGTTTTATAACATACTAAAAAATATTTGCATGGTCAGATTGGAAAATGCAACAATATGATGTTCATACTCAATGTGCTTCATCAATTGTCCTTCGTGTATTGCCAAGTCGTCCCACACAGTGACAGAAATAGTTTCCATTCTAAACAAAATAATTTATATGTTACAAATTTTAAGATATGCATGTTTATATGTGTCATTTTTTTTATTTAAATTTACCTCATGTTGAGAAGCATAATTTGTCTCCTTTGACTTTCTGTTTTATCTGGTCCGGTGAAATTGCTTAATGGCATGACTTTATTTAATATATCGATCACATCTGTACACATTTCATTGTTGTTATGCAGATGAATATGACATCTATTTTCAACTAGAAAATTTATTTATTTGTGATAAGGGAACTTACGCAGAATTTCTTTTGCATTCACGATATTGGCGAGTTCGTCGTATTCCTTGAATTTAAATGTTAGGTGTGGCATCTTTAGCATCCGACGTAGCTCTGCAACCATGGTACTCTTCCGTAAATTCATCTCAAATTTGAGGTTGACATTTGAATATCTGGAGTCTATGCATTTGATAAGAGGGTTGTATATCGTATACTTGGTTTCCAGTAACTTGCCGAAATATTCTTTGACATTTGAGAAAATCAATCCATGAATCATTGTACCCCGTTTTGCAAAAGAAAAGTAAGAAATATTAATTTGATGGTAAAATACGTGAGTATGAATACTAAACTTGAGGGAAAAGTAAACTTATATGTCTGTTTAATTTTTTTCAAAGTTAAAGAAATGAGCATATGTTGAGAAATAATAATTTTTTATTACTCTGATGGTGGAATTATGTTTTTATATCGTTTTGCGATATATATATATATATTAGTTACAGTAAAACTTAGAAATATAAAGGCTAATAATTCTCAAAAACAAAAAAGAAATGTAAAGGCTATTATTTTCATATAAAATATATAATATTACAAAAATAAAATGAAATTATTTATTATCTAATTAAATTTTATTTTTTTTGGTTTAGTTTTGACAATATATCCCTACCCCGAACAATATAAACTTCTTTTTAAATATTTATATGCGAATAAAACAATGATTTTCGTATCATTTTGGTTCAATTTGTTTTCAACTTTTTCCGTTTGGATTTATGGTTTTTTCTAGTCACATTAAAGGTTAACACCTAATATCAAAGTCAGTGACTTGCTGATGCATTTTGAACTATGCCATATCTGGTTTTTATAACGAAAACAAAAAATAACTATGTTGCACCAAAAATATTTTTCACATAGAAATTTTTTTGCTAAATCAAAATTTTAATTTTTTTTCTCTTTTTTGTGCTTCATATATAAATTAATTTATATGTAAGATAATTAAATGAAGATTCAATTATTAATTTTTTAACAGTGGTTCAACGTTTATGAGAGAAAAATTGTAATATAAGATAATTTTAAATGATCGTACTTATGTTCTCCAAATCAGTGCTATGGCTATCGAAATCGTGATTACAATTATCTTCATGCTTTATGTCATGTCAAATTTTCATCGATGAATATGTGTACTAATTTTTCGAGAATGTGATTTACGTATAGAATTTTATAATTTCAAAATATGCCACGAGAAATTTAAAAATTATTGTTGTTGTAAAAAATTTAATTGATATATTTGTTTTTTGTCTTATTACTTTGAATAATCATAGTCTGACTATATTATTTTTACAATTTTAAGGTTGTGAGTTTAAAATAGGTGTCAACGTGATAGTAAGAATATGATTCCGATTTATGGATCACATTAATAAAAATTATTATATTGAGACAAAATATTAAAAAAATATAATTATATGTATATCAATCTTAAAACAACTAAATTATATTATTTTTCAAGAACTCGGCGAAAATAAAATCGAACTTTATCGAGATATCGTAGATTGGATTAATTGTTGAAAAATAAAGACAGTGAGAATATGATGAAAATTGTTCTCTTCATATTCCTTGTATATTCTACACGTGCAACACACGTGCATATCTTCTAGTATAAATATCCAAAATCATGCTGGTGCCTGTATAACTCCTCCAAGACAGCAAATTTCTAATTTATATATACACTCGACATTGATATGCATACTATTGAATTGCAAAAACAAAAAAAGATTAATTATTAAGCCAAACAAAAGTTTTTCAGTCTCAAAATCTCAATGCTGACATTCCATACAAGTAATAAAATCTCCAAGAAATCCTATATCATCTCCCCTTCATTATGGCTATTTAATTCTTCCACATATAAATTAATGCAAATTACTCTTCCTATACATACATATATTACAAGAACAACCTTCAAACCATTGACCAAAATGATGCAGGCTTTTTCTCTGGAAGACAAGAATAACTCACAAATCATGAAGGTAACCGACCCATTTTAATAGTGTGTGTATTTCGTTATATAATGATTATTAATTTCATAATCACAACGAAACAT
>NW_027460040.1:0-34641 GCF_025594145.1 Primulina tabacum
GGATGGGTTCTATTTACTAGAACTTGTGGATGTGATGAGCAAGGAGCTTGATCAAATGAGTACTTCCAGCACCAATTCACCCGAGTTAGAATTACAACGTGCTTAATTTTTGGTGGGTTTATGAAATGCTACTTCTCTGTTCTTGTTTGTATTTTATATATTATTATTATTATTATTTTGAGTGACTCAATTAGGGGTGAAAAATGTGGGATTATGACAAGCTCACAGTTCAAGGTGGCGGAGCTTGTTGCCCTTGTGTTTTGCCGGGTACTTATTGCAGCAACTTTATTGTTGTGCCTTTTAAAGTTGATACTCCATTGCATATTTGTGGTTGTGTGCTTACCAGACATGATATGGCTCTTTTGTATTTCATTGGGTTATGGGCTTGGTTTTATCTTCTGGTGGTTATTTTCAACCTTATTTTATGTTCCATTGTTGCTAAAATTGTAGCAGCTTACTCTATTAAATTTTGAATAATAGGAAGATGGGAAAAACAACAGAAAAAAGTGAAAAGTCTGGTCATAAGTGTTGTCGCCATAAATGATTTTTTCTTCTTGATTTTATATAATTGTCACCACTTCATGCTCGTAAGAGGACTTGGGATATTAATGGTGGAGTAAACCACTTCAATCAAATTACAAATTGATTTCAATATTGAAGATTCAAAGTGAGATTCTATCAAATGAAAAATTGAGTTCTGACCCCTTTTTGATTCAACAATTAACATGAATTTAAGCTTTTAAATGAACTAAAAGGGCTTAATAGAATTTTGGACTTCAATATGTAGAATTCCATTTATATCATTTTGAGCAGAAATAAATACGGTATAAAACTGTTGAAGGCTTTTCAGCTGTGATATGATGCAAAATTTTTAAAACATAATGAGAGGAAAGGACAACTTAGAGAACATAAGTAAATAAACTGAGAGAACATAAGTAAATATTAAGTGTGATTTTAATGAATCAAAATTTGATTTCTAATTCTTTTGCTTTTTGAAATAGTTTGAGATCTTTTTAGTTGCTTCCATGTATTTGGTATGACTTGAAGTATTCCTCTTTATTTATTTTTTTTTGATAGAAAACTAAATTTATTATGATAATATAATGTTACACCATTTGCGCGGATAAGTAATCCGCAACCACATTACAAGAAGTCTCTAAACCCAACACTATAAGTAATCCTCTTTATTTCAGTTTTGAGAAAAACAGTTTTCCATATTTATGGTCAAAGGTTACAAGGCAATGTTCACTTTCCAGGTGTGCGCTAATACATATAAAAGTCCAGTTACTGAAAAATGTGCCCGGAGGGAGCATGTGGTTGTCCTGATAAAAGAGAGTCGTGGAGGGCAAATGGCCATGGTAACTTGTTCTTTTGCGTAGATAAAAAATATAAACATCAAATATCTCAATACTTAACAGTATCCTTTGGGCTGATGGATGGTGTGATATCATGTTTTTTCCTTGTTCATGGATCACACATTCAATGGCAAATCCGACACAATATTTTTCAATAATTTCCAAATTTGTTTTTCTAGTGTTCACATTTGCATTCATGTTGCTACTTATTATCCATCATCTTGAGTTAAAACGAGCTAATATTCGTGGCAGGCATGCTGCACTTGTTTGTCGCATCCGCAATTATTCTACTCGCATCCGTAAAGATCACTTATTGTTTTGGTTTGACAGCATATCTGCAAACTTTGAAAGGTAAAATTCATTGATTTTATTGTGAAATCTTGACTGTTACCTGTAGCTTTATTGACTGGTTTATATTTCATCCTCAGGTGACAAAAAATTTGTGCTCCTGTAGTCTATTTGTCTCCTTCCTGTGTGCTGGAGATGCATTCTCATTTTCTTGATATTTTAATCTGGTTAATATCTATACCTCTTCGTTGAGGGAGAGGAGAGCTGTTGTCTGTTTTGCTTTTTGCCTTCATTTCGAACTTTATTTTGGTACCAGTAGGGAATTATTTTTTTCTTGTTAGGGTCTTGCAGGGGCACAGTTCTCTTATCTTTGTTGGTTTGGTCATGTGCTTTGTAGGTTCTCTTTTTCCTTTTGCTTTTCAGTACAAATGTTAATTCATCAGGTTTGCTTACTCAAGTGATACCGCCATTCAGACTTGTTTCTAATGTTTCTGTTTTTCATACTTCTGATATCAAATTTGCCCTTTCTGGAGTCCGCAGTCAAATTTTGATTTCCGGAATTCGCTTGTTCTCGATTGCAGAATTATTAACGCTGCAACTTTAGAGCATTCTTATGACGATCTGTTCTGGACGTTGCAGTAGGTTGTTCCTTTACAGGCAAAAACTTCGTTTCACTCTGTATAATTGAGCCTAAGAAATCAGTGTGATATGGTTTGCAACTGTAATAATTTGATGCTTAAACAAACACTATGATATCTTACTTTTTATGTGATATAACTTATTTCTTATGTTCAGAAATGCCTTCTAGTTTCTTTTTTTCTGATAAGATAAGAAACAATATTATTTTAACAAAAGATTTTAATTACAAAAAGGAGACCAGAGGTCATCGCATAACAAAGTAAGAACTGGAATCATATTAACACAATATGAGACTCCAATCCCTAAACAAATCTGACAGCGAAAACATTTTAAACTCCACATTATCATGGCCGATAGCAATCATATATTGTGGATGGACTGGATTGTTGCTCATCAATTATTGCGAACATCTTACCTTCCTACTTCTCTCCCTTTCCTTTCCCTATCTCTTACTCTTATTAATAATTTTTTTCTGGCTCTTTCTATCAACGTCCTTTTTGAAGAAAAATGGCTCTGATTAAATTGTTTGTGTTTGGTTGGCGTCTGGGGATTACTAAGGATAATGAAAATAAACTCCATGAACTTTCTGGACCATTATATGAGGTATCACGTTTGTAGGATGTCTAATGCAGAGACCTGCTTGATATTCTTTTTTCTTTTAATCCTTGTGCATATTTTGGTTTTATTTTTGTAAAAATTCTGCTGGTTGGCAAAGGTTGGCATGTGATATGGAACATATTGCAATCTCACCTCAATTGTAAGCATCCGTTTGTGTAAAATTCCCATCAAGGCATGGTGTAGATAGATCTTTGAAATGCTTCCTTTCCTCTTATGGTGAATTGTTAAGTATAATTCATCTACTTTGCATTTCATATTGTAGGAAAAAGAAGGTACAGTTAGATTCCCTCTCACGAAATCTCAATCTCATTTTGATAAATGCGTGTTTAAAATGAACGTGTTTTTAATATGGCATTGATTATGCACTTAAGTTAGGAGAGAAAAAAGCTACCTCACTTTTGTTATGGGTGCCTCCTAAATTGAAGGTTAAGGATAGCTTAACGTTGTCTTAACACCAGTTTCTTCCTGTTTCCATTATTGTATAATGTTCTATTTGTAATTATGATTGGATGTTCAAGTTTTTATACAATTCTGAAAGCAACTTTTCGAGCTCTAAATTCAGTATTACAGGGTTAGTTGTTCTCTCGTCTTTGCAGGTGGATGCTGCTGCTTTGTAGCATAATGTTGAGCGTAAGATTATAGATAACTGTTTGCTTCTCTTATTTTGATTTGATTGTTTCTTTGCTAGTAAAATGCTTGCTTCTCCATGATTTCAGTATAATAACTTCTTTGCTTGGCATTTACCTAGGATACAAAATATTCATATCTTGTTCCTCTCGAGATATGGGATCTTCGGCTATTTTAACGCACACTTTCAACGTGAGTGATTCACCTTTGCAAACTTTTTGTCGTTCATGTTGCTTTAGAGTATAAATCCTTCGTTGTATGACATTGTCGATCTCATCTTTACCCTTAAATCCATTGAATACTTGTCTGATATTCTTTTTTTGTTCCGGAGAGTACATGTTATATATATTTTTGTTCTTTACTCTCTTGAATATGACCCGTGGTACTATGGGATGGTTCGTTCAGCTTTTTTGGAAACCTCTAGCTACTTGTAATTTCTAGTTCAATTAATTTCTCTTGAGATGGTAAAGTGTTCGCTATTTGGGTCCAACGAAGAATATATGACCTAGGTTGCCACTAAAATATGTCATGCAAAAAGATGCTTTAGGGTCACCAGCCATATTTCGGCAAAAATCCTCCAATGCCCAAGAGAAAATATGAAACGGGAGAATATTTGAATGCATAGTACTTGGTGTAAAATTGGCATACATTAGCATACCTTTTAAAGTTTGTGTACACTACCCACTATTTGTAGCTATAGAGGTATAATTGGTTGAGAAATAATAACTCACAAGGATTTGAAGTTCCATCTCTATCCGAAAATATCGGGACAATCATTCGACATGAAAAAGAGAACATGTTCAATCTAGAATTCTGATGTCGATATTTCTCGCCATTGGGACGAAACTACAAATTAAAAGGATGTAAGAGTGGAGTCCAATGAGAAACAACCCTAAAGGTCTGTTTATTAGATGCGTCAGCCACTCCAGTTTATAAAAAATGAATTATTCTAACATTGCATTTATCATGTCAAGCCAAAGGCATATTTCATAATTCTTGACAGCATTTAATTCACCTTAATATATATCTTAAATGTGACAATTGGTTATTTTATATCAGCACTAACCAAATATTAATCATATGCTGTCTCTTAAGCGGAGTAATCGAGGACAACTTGGCAGACTAGTGTATTAAGTGCATACAGCTTTCAAAATAAATTGCAACTCCTAATATCTTGTGTGACATGGAATTATAGAAGCCTTACTATCGACCTTCCTATATGCTACTTTTTAAAATTTTCATTTTATTTTGCTTTTAATATTTCTAGGTAAATATTTTACGGAATAATCACCTTATACATCCATTTGATCTCCCCGTGATGGTCTAATAATTCTGAACACCTTAAATAGTTATTTGATTTCCATGATATCTTCGATGGAATTTGTATGATCATATTTTCTCATATTTTTTACTATTGTCTTTTTTATATTTTTCTTCATTAATATCTTGGGTAGAATTAGTTGGTGACAATTGTTGCTTACCTTAATCTAATCGAATTATTAGAATTGTTGGTTCAGTGGTGCTGTTTCAAAGAGTTGAGTCTTTAATGTTTAAAAAATCAGTGCTTTTATTATGTATTATCAAGCACTTAAATTCTATAATTAGTGAAGTGCAATTTAGAGTAAACATTAGGACGGAATTGTTGGTCTTATATGGATGTTGCTTTTTTTTCTTTCTGGCAGCAATGTAGTATTTGTTTGTTGACATTTAAGTTACTATACATTCATAAGGATTTAAATTATGCAGTTACCATCAACTGCATCCTTATGTACAATAGCAATTTTTATTTTATAATTACGAAACTTTTAAGGTTTAGATTCCATTGTCGCCATTAGAATACCATGGTATGTGGAGTTACTTTATAGTATGTTTGAGTGATAAACTAATAACGATTTGATTTTCGCTTATGTTTCAAAGGAAGTGTTTCTCACTGACTTTTTTAAAATAAGAATGCAAACCGTGGGGTTAAAGAAATAGATTTTTCTAGTCTTTTCATGAGATGGCTGATGCACGAATGCAATTTAGTTGAATACTGCCTTTCTTCCGGGGTCAAGTTTTAGAATGCTTTTATGTGATCAGATATTCGTGTTATCATGCAAACTTTTGTTTTAAGGGGAAAATTCTAGTTAAGTGCAGTTTTGGTGAAAATAAAACCCTTGCACAACCAGTATTCAATTCACTGGCTTGAAATTGTTGTGTATGGATCCCCTACAAAAGATTTGTGTTTGAGATTAGTTTTCCACCATATTTTATTGGTGTGCCGTGTGTGATTATGTCAAAGTAACTTGCTGTATGTTCTCTCTTTTTTTTTGATAATAAACTTGATAATATTATTAAAAAAAGAGTGTTTCTTTTACATGAAATGGACTAGTGGTCCACTACCAAGAAAGATAAAATCATGAAATTAGCAATAAACATAAGTCCAGTCTCTTAAAAGATCAAGTATCGATAAACTCTGAAACTCTTTAATATTTCCAATCCAATTTGCTATCTTGATCTTGATTTTTTCCCAACATTCTTCTGCGCTGTCTTCCAAATCTTTAAAGATTCTCTTTCTCTCTAACCAGATACCCCAACAAATGCCATGGATCACCACCCTCCAAAAAATTCTTCCTCTTTTGCCGACCCATTGTCCAAGATCCGTAATAAACAAATCTCGTGCTGTTTTCGGTATGACCCAAACCAATCTCATTTCTTCCAAAGCCCTAGACCATAATTCATTAGCAAGCTTACAATGAATGAGCATATGATCTTGTGTTTCCAAATCATTACGACACAACACGCACCAACTGGGAGAAAGAGCACAATTAGGCCATCTCTTTTGCATCATCTCGGATGTAGGTAATTTTCCAAGGATTGCCGTCCACGAGAATATTTGAATCTTTGATGGAATAGGAGTTTTTTCCAAATGATATGGTAAAATTTGAAATTTTGCACACAATTATTCGCGGAGAAGAATGAATGGAAAAAAGACTTGACTGTGAACTTCCCAGACGGATCCCCTTCCCACACTCGAAAATCATCGACCCCTTCCACCAAACTAACCCTATCCAAAATGCCTAAAAACGAAGACAACTGAACGACCTCCTCCTCTCGGGGAGACCTACGGAAATGCAAATCCCAAGAATAATCATGTGACACAGTATCGAATGCAACAAAATAAGATATAGGCAAATTACGAACCGAAGTAATACGAAATAAAGAAGGGAACAAATCCCGGAAAGCTAAATCCCCCCACCAAATGTCCTCCCAAAACCTGATTTTTGTACCCCCTCTAACCACTAATCTTAGTAGTCGGTGATATGTCGGATAAGATCTAGAGATGAACTTCCACGGACATATAAATGTCACATTCGTAGCCAACCCTGCATCCCAACCGTTTTCTTGTAACCCATATTTACTCTTTATTATTATTTTCCACAACGGCTCATTTTCAACGTTAAGCCTCCACCACCATTTTCCCAAAAGCGCTTTGTTTCTCAAACAAATATTACCAATACCTAAGCCACACCTCTCTTTCGGTCTACAAACTTGTTCCCACACAACCATATGACAATGTGATTCACCCTCATTTCCATCCCACAGAAAATCTCTCATTATCTTCTCCATCTTCCCCGCTACTCCTTTTGGTACCCTGAAAAGTGACAGAAAGTATATAGGCAAAGCATTCAATACCGCAGCAATCAATGTTACTCTTCCCCCTTTGGACAAAAATGCCTTTTTCCAAGTTGCCAATTTTCTAGTAATCCTGATCAGGATAGGTTCCCAAAAAGACACTTTTAGAGGATTACCCCCTAAAGGAACTCCCAAGTATATAATTGGCCATTGATCCCTACGACAACCAATCCTCTGGGCCATCTACTCCTCTTCAACTTCATCTTGACATAAACACAATAAAGCACTCTTATCCCAATTGATCCTTACTTCTGACATATCACAAAAAAAGTTCAAGATTTGCACCAAAAAGGTTAAGTGAACCTCCTTTTGAACGAAAAACAGTGTGTCATCCGCAAACTGGATATGTGATACTTCCACCTTTTCTCGGCCCCCTTCAAATCCTTGGATTAAATTCTCCTCCTTTGCTTTATCAATCAAACTTCCCAAAACATCGACTACCATATTGAAAAAATGGTGATAAAGGATCTCCCTGTCTAAGCCTTTATTTGCTTTAAATTTCCCCCTCGGTCTCCCATTTATCATGATGGAAAACGAGACATTAGATACGCATCCTCTTATCCATCCTCTCCATCTCTCTCCGAATCCCTTTTTCCCTAACACAAAGTCCAAGAAATCCCATTCCACATTGTCATACGCTTTTTCAAAATCAATTTTCAATACCCAACCTTTTTTTTTTCTTCTTCCCTTCTTCCACCAACTCATTAGCAATCAAACAACAATCCAAAATTTGTTTCCCTTCAATAAATGCATTTTGAGATTCGGATAATGTATGTGACAAAACTTTTTTCATCCTTGTAGCCAACACTTTTGCAATTATCTTGTATAAGTTCGTTGTGAGGCTAATGGGTCTGAAATCTTTAACCTTTAATGAGTCATTTTTCTTTGGTATCAAGCATATATACGATTCATTAGTTATCCCGTTTATGATCCCTCCTTCGTAAAATTCCTCAAAAACCTTCATTAACTCCCCTTTGACTACAACCCAACAATCCTGATAAAGTGCCAAAGTATAACCGTCAGGCCCCGGTGCTTTGCATCTGTCACACTCAAAAACCGCCTTCTTAACCTCTTCTTCGAGAAATGGTTGTTCAAGCTCAGCCCTCATATCGTCATCGATAGGCCTCCATTCTACTCCTTCAATCCCAAATCTTCTTACCTCTCTCTTACTGTACAACTGTTGGAAGTAATCGACAATGGCTTTAATTATTTGACCTTCATCCTCTATAACCACTCCATCCTCCTTTTCCAATCTACTAATTATTCCTTTGCTTCTTCGGTGATTAAGTAAAGAATGGAAGAATTTGGTATTGTGATCTCCTTCTTTTAACCATTTTATCTTTGCTTTTTGATATAACATTCTGTTTCGTCGACACACCAATTCTTCCAACTCCCATTTTATCAGTTTTTTTTCATTCACCCCTTCACCATTCTCCCTCCCCTCACTCTCCTTCTCATCCAATGTAATAATTCTGTTGTTCAATTCTGCTTCCCTCATCTCAGTCTTCCCAAACTCCTCGTCATTCCATAATTTGATCTCATCCTTAACAGACTTAAGTTTTCTCATGAATTTATATCCCTCCCAACCTTGAAGTTGTGGGCTATTCCACCATCTCGAAAATTTTTCCTTAAAACCCTTATGTTTCAACCACATGTTCTCGAATCTGAATGGACTCGGCCCCCATTTGAGTTTTTGTGTCTCCAAAACAATTGGAAAATGATCCGATGTTATTCGAGGCAAAACAGATTGCCTATGGTATGGAAATAACTCCATCCACCTTCCCAAAAACAAGAATCTATCTAGTCTGCTGCAAATTGGTATAGCCCTCAAATTTGACCATGTAAATTTCGCATTCAATAATGGGGGATCATACAATTCCAATTCCTGTACCAACATATCAAAACAATCCATACTTGTTGTCTGTGAATGACCGTTCATTTTCTCGGTCAAAGATCTCACAACATTAAAATCCCCTCCCAAACACACACATACCCCACACCCCCGCCAATTCATCCCAGAACTTATTTCTCAATCGTGCTTTGCATGGGCCATATACTGCAGTAAACCACCAGCTTTCTAGGTCTTTATCCTTTTCTATACAAACCGAAACCGTAAATTCCCCAATCATATTATCTGTGATGGATACCACTCTTGGATCCCACATCACCAAAATACCACTGATCTGCCGAGTGAAGGTAGATGAACCCATTCAACGAACCTTGATTTCCACACACTGGATATAAAACTTCTGCCAACAACTGCTTTTTTTGTTTCTTGTAGAAAAACTAAGTCAGGCTTCTCCTTGCGTAACATATCTCGAATGAAACCCCTCCTCGTTGCCGAACCTCCCCCTCTTATATTCCAAGAGAGAATCTTCATCTAAACACCTTTTCTCCCCTTGCACTTATTCCAACCATATTCAATCCAGCCCCCAGTTCCACCCTTTGTACTCCCATCATCTCCAAACATCCATTACCTCTGTCAAGTTCGGAAAATATCATCATTCCCCCACTGTTGTTATCACCCTTGTGGATTTTGATCTCCGACATACCCGACCTATCACTAACCATTTTATCTCCCTTAACCTCTAAATCCCTCCCCTCCCCCGAGATTTGTTTGAAGGAAAAAGACGAAGAAGAATGAAGTGAAGGATTGGAAAAATGATTATGAGAGTAAGTATTTTTGTTGTGTACCTTATCCGAGGTTGGTGCGAAGAAATCTCCTATGTCCTCCAATCCCAAGCTGGTGTGTGTCGTCGTGTCCGAATTTTCAGAAATATGGGTCTCGACGTCACTATAATCGCTTTCCTCTTCCGGCGCAAGACCTCGGTCCATTGTGAAATCCCTGTCCTCCCATGTACCATCCTGTCCCCTGTGCAATGATCCATTATCCATCCGCTGTGTATTTGTCTTTGTCACATCCTCATCCTGTATATTAAAACCACCATAATTTGTCCTTGATTTTCTTCTTGTATAAACTACTTCGAATTTCTGTTCTTGTTTGCTTGTATCAGCTAAACTACCATATCGCTGTGAATTTTCACTGTCTACTTTGCTCATTGATTGAACCATTCCCTTGTCGAAATCATCCACTCCTTTCGGACTAACCCTTTTGAGAATCTTGATTTGTTTGCCTCCGCGCACTGGTTCTGACCCAATTGTTTTAGAACCCTTAATCCCTGTCCTTCTCTCTATGTAAACACCTTCCTGTTGATTTCCAACAAACACTTCCATCCCTTGAATGACTCGAGTATTGCTGTATTTCCGTTCTTTGTATGTTGAAGGAAAATCTCCCCCCAATACCATATCTGTGCCATCTATTTTCTGTTGGGCAGCTTCTTCGTCACTTTTAATCTGTTGGTATTCTGTTGTGGCCATCGAATCCTTCGCTACACCATCTTTTTTAAGATGTCCAGTATCTTCATCAACTGGTCTTTTCACTCTACCCCAGCCAGCTATCACTCTTGCACCATCAACTACTACCTGTGCATAGGATCTTTTTTCGTAGATATCATATGCTGAAATGTTGATCGAATCAACATAAATGCGAACATTCAGAGGACCGCGTGGTGTCTGTATTACCAAAGAGCTATTAATGAATCCCCCTTCTAGTCCCACCACTTTGATTTTAGCAGCTGCCAAATCTTTGAGGAAAATAGTATCTTGACTAATATCCACCGATCCTCCACAACTGTCCCCTATATTTTTGAGCACATCTGTTGTCCACATATCCCATGGTAATCCAATAATCCTGATCCAACTGTTGCAACATTCAAAAACTTCCTCTTCCGTGTTGATGTCGCTCCTCCCATCGTTCAAAACTCAAGAAATCCTCTTCTCCAAAAAGCATCTATTAATTTTTCAAGTAGAATTCCTAATCCTCCCCGCTATTTGGGCCACCACATTGCTTTATTGCCTTGAAGGGAAAACCTCAATCTTCTTCTTCACCGCTTTACCAAGGGCTTCTGTTACCATTTCCCAAGATATATTAACGCATTCTTTTGTAACAATCAGTGCTTTATTCCACTCTTTACTCGAGCACTGTCGAAATTCTGAATGGGCATCAATGTTCCCGGCACCCTGTAAAGCTTGGATTGATCTTACCACGATACGAATGATTGCCGAATTTGCTGTTACCCTTCGGGTGGTATGCTCCTTCCATTTTTCTGTTGCTCAGAATTTTTCAACATAAAACACCATACATCTCCAACCCTCTTCATAACTTCCACTTGGAATTATAATTCGCTGCCTCTTGTTGGATCTCTCAAATTTTGACACTTCAATATAGCTTCCTCGATCATTGATAAATTTTTGCACAGATACACTGCTTCCCCCAATCTCATTATGTTAAAAGTTTTATATGAGTTCATGCATAGCATATAATAAATGTAAAATTGTAGAGTGAGATTTTTTTGAAAATGCTCCCTCCCTCTTTCACACCTCAAGATACCGGTCTCTTCTTCCGTGCATTCAACATCTCAATCCATAAATATTGTTGATCGTCCTTCCTACTGATAACGGCGCCGGCGGCTGCCCCCATTTAATTTTTTTACCTGCCTACCTGAAAATGCGTCGCCTTATGCTCGCTTTCTTTACTGGAATACTTGCCGCATATTACCCTCTCCGATTAACTTTCTCCGACATAACCGACCGAACTTGTTACGTTTTTTTTTCCCAGTACTCCGTCTAGCCTTTTGCATCCCTGTAACTTTGTGTTTCTGGATCGGAGCTTCTCTATTTCGTCGCCATAGCCCAGTGGAATAATGTCCCAGTCTGTTAAGCCAACGGTAAGAGAGGAAACGGTTAAGATTGAGTTTAAGACGTTTTCTTTAAAGCCGTGAACGGAGGTTCGATGATTCGGTGGTGTGAAAGAACAAGGAACGCAAGCTATATTCTTGAACTCGACCGCGAGGAGTCTACATGGATCAGCCCTAAACTCAATAACTTCATTCTTAATCCACAATCATGTGTGGACTTCATCGATTTAGGGGCAGAAGTGCAACAATCATCGCTTAGCGTTTTGTTAACAGAAGAGGCCTGTTTTTTAGAGATATCAGATTCAATTCAACGGGGAAGAGACAGAATATCATCGTACCAAGTGGTTTAAAAGGCTCTAGGATGGATTAGGATATCTGATATCCTTATCAAACTACTGTCTGGGAAGTCACAGAGAATGGAACAAAAACCGATTGAGTATGGCAAAGCCAGTATCAGAGATAAAACTACTCAGAAGTTAGCTCAGAAGGTCGAACGGATTCACAATCAAGGAATGCAAAAGGTTAAGGAGGACAGTGACTGGAAATTTACAGAGAGAGATTGGCATGATGCCATTATCATCACTAAAGGTAGGGTCAACGTATCGTGGGTCACAAGTTGAAATTATACTAGGGAAAGACGTCAAGAGGAGGATCGAAGTACATCCGTTTCAAGCTAACAAGCGGTTTGGTGGCCAGAATGTACCAAGGAACTTTCGTTTTATCTCAATCTGAAAAGAGGATTTTTCGAATTTGGAGTGGCTCTGGATTTCGAAGAATGGAGGCCAAACATCAATTCAGCAGATTCGGTATCAAGTGCTGTAACAGTTGGATTAAGATAACGGGGTTACCATGGAACTTATGGACGCTGGATAATTTCAAAGTGATCGGGGCACACTGCGGGGGTTTAGTGGAGGTTAGCAACGATACAAGGAGACTCCGAGATCTAGGGGCAGCAAAGATCAAGGTCAAAGGAACAAAAGATGGGTTTCATCAACAACAAAATTTTGATTCCATTTAACGGGGTCAATACGGAACTCAGAATTATCACCCTTTTGATAGTAAGGCTTACGAGACTTACGAAAAGCAGACATACGCCCAAGTAGTGGTTAATGGCAAGAGGACTATGGCAGGTTGGGGAAATTCAAATATATGCAGGACTTTGGAGAAAATCGAGACGCCACCCGCACATCCACAAGGTATTGATTGAAGAGGGGCAGGGTCTTCAGTCTACGGCCAAAGAAGATGAAGAGCATTCAGTCAAATCATTAACTTCAGCTCAACCGACTGAAAGGAAGGTGGGAAAAATCTTACAAAGGATCTCACCCAAACAAATTGAGGATTTCAGAAGATCTCCTATCCATTCATTACCTAACAGAGAAGACAAAGATTCGGGCACACAAAATAGCGAAAATGGACCTACCTCGGTATTGCATACATACCGACAGATTTATTGCAAAAAGTCCAACACAGCTAACAGAGACGTTTCTGGATTAAATGAGGACGGTGGTCAAATCAAATCCGATGAGCGGAACAGGGATGAATCAAGAAAGACAAGGGAGCTTCAACATGAAGATTTCGAAGATAATATCGACAACGACTCAGAAGACGACCTACTGGACGATGAGTTTGATTTTAGTGATACGGCCAGTCACGTTTCTTCTCAATCGGAGTCCTTGTGCAATAATGATGCAGACGCAATGGACATCACAGGGTTGTTCCTTCAAGAGGAAAAAATAGAGCACATCCCAGAGCCATCTATTCTCGATAATACCAATCCTTTAGTGGGAAAGGTATTTTCCTGCTTTCAATCATCGGGTTTTAATCATTCCTTCAAACTCAATTCTTTTCTTCCTGCGTATTTTTGTGCCTTGGGATTGTCGACTGGGATATTGGGGGGGAGAGAGGGGCCAAACAAGTTCACTGATCAAGAATGGTTCCGAGGGAAACACTTACATAGGTGATGAAGGGCTGGTGAAATTAAATGGAATGAGAAATCTTCGGGAAATGAGTACTATTTTAACAGATGAAATTGAAATGAGAGAGTCTACGGGAAGTTGAGCAGAGAGCTTGTTAGGTTGAAATGTGGGATCAACTATAACAAAGGATCGTCTTAGAGGTGCTCCAAACGTTGTTTATGAAGATATGCTCTTGGAATATTAGGGGGGGAAGGTCGGCGAGAAGGCGGGAGTTAGTGCGCTTGGTTATTCGAAAGGAAAATCCGGACATTGTGGTGGTGTTAGAAACGAAGAAGATTGAAGTGGATCGTCGATTTGTCGCAAGTTTATGGAAATCCAGATTTGTGGATTGGGTTAGTTTACCAGCGGAAGGGACGATCAGGAGGCATCCTAGTTATGTGGGATCCACGAGTGGTACAAGTGAGCGACAATCTCATTGGGAATATTTCAGTTTCAGTTCAAATAAAGTGGAAAGAGGGAACTAATTGGTGGTTCTCAGCCATTTACGGTCCATGCAACCCAAGAAACAGAGACTTATTTTGGGACGAAATTGCAGGGCTGCATTCCATTTGTTGGAATAATTGGTGTGTCGGCGGAGATTTCGTCGTTCGGAATTTGAGTGAAAAGATGAACAGCACCACTTATACAACCAGTATGCATTGCTTTGATGCATGGATCGAGGAATTGGGTTTGCACGATCCTTCGTTATTAAACGCGAGGTTCACTTGGACAAACTTCAGGGATAATCTCATTTGTTGCAGACTAGATAGGTTCCTTATTTCTGGGGGGTGGAAGGACCTTTTCCCATATATAGACTAACAGCGCTGCCGAGAATCACCTCTGATCATCACCCGATAATATTTGACACAACAAGGTTGAAATGGGGACCATCTCCTTTCAGATTCGAAAATGTCTGGTTGACGCACAACAATTTTAAAGAGTCTCTCGAAGATTGGTGGGGCAGTGGGAACACTCAAGGATGGGAAGGTTATAAGTTTATGATGAAACTCAAAGAAACAAAAAACAGGGTTCTACTTTGGAATAAAGAGGTTTTCGGAAATGTAGATTACAAAATTTCGGAATTAAGGAATAAGATTAGCCGGCTAGACGAGCGAGAGGCGGAAGGAATGTGGTCAGAGCAACTAAATGAGACGCGAAGAGAGGTGAGTTGGAGACAATGATCATTCGAAAATTACAGATGGAGAGTCAGAAGGCAAAAGTAAAATGGTTGAAAGATGGGGATCAAAACTCCAAATTCTTCCATTCTCTTTTGAAGAGTAGGAGCAACAAAGCGACGATAGACAAGATAGAGTTGGAGGATGGGTCACTGACTTCAGATGAATTAAAGATTGAGAATGAAATCATTGGGTACTATAATAAGTTATACAAAAAATCAGGAGGGGATGGATCGGGTTTAGACGGGGTGGAATGGAGGCCAGTTACTTTGATGAAGGCCGAGCAGTTGGAACGGCCTTTCTCGGAGGAGGAAATCAGAGGAGCGGTGCTTGAATGTGATGGTGCAAAAGCTCCGGGCCGGATGGATTTACTTTAGCATTTTACCAAAAGAGTTGGGATACGATTAAAGATGATCTACTCAAAGTGTTTGGTGAATTCTACGACGACGGTATCGTCAATGGAAAAACAAACGAAACATACATTTGCTTGATCCCAAAGAAAAAAGATGCAACGAAGATTAAAGATTTCAGACCTATCAGTCTAATCACAAATTTGTACAAAATTTTGGCAAAGGTCTTGACTAATCGATTGAAGAAAGTTATGAGCAAAACAGTGGCTGAAAATCAGTGCGCATTCATTCGAGGGAGACAGATTACAGACTGTTGTCTCATAGCTAACGAAGTTGTGGAGGAGTACAGAAGGAAAAAGAAAAAAGGATGGATACTGAAAGTCGATTTGGAAAAGACATATGACAACGTGGACTGGCGATTTCTAGACTTTGTGCTTCTAAAGAAGGGCTTTGGGGTTAAGTGGAGGAAGTGGATCAGGGGTTGCGTTCTAATGTCTCGTACTCAATTTTTATCAACCATAGACCAAGGGGGAAAGTTCAAGGGGGGAAGGGGTCTCAGACAAGGAGATCCATTATCCCTTTTCTGTCTCAGACAAGGGGTCTCAGACAAGGAATTCGACTTTCAGAAGCCCTTGGAAGTTTATTTCTCGGTCCCATTCTTCTTGTCAACACTTGATTGGCACGGCGCTAAGGGGAGGGAATTTACTGCGGTTTTGGGAGGATTCGTGGGTGGGTGGGTTGTCTTTCAAAGATCGTTTTCCTCACCTTTTTTTACTCTCTTCATCTTCAAATAAACCAATTGATCAATTTTACTCTGTTTCAAATAGTCAAGGAATTACGTCCGTCCAGTGGGATGTGAGGTTCAGGAGAGGGTTGAATGACGTTGAGTTGGGTGAGTACACTTCCCTTCTAAGTATTTTAGAGTCAGCTTCTTTGAGTGTGGGTTCTGTCGATGTCAGGGTTTGGCTAGGGGAGCCATCGGGTGTTTTCTCTGTCAGTTCTCTTTTCTATTCTTTCTTCCCAAGTTTGGCTAATCTATCTTTCCCTTATTTCACAAACATCTGGAAAGTACCGATCCCACAAAAGGTAAAGGCTTTTTCTTGGATAGTGGCTTTGGGCAGATTGCAAACTTGTGACAGTTTACAGAAGAGACAGCCGAGTACCGTTCTACGCCCACAGTGGTGCAGCTTGTGCAAGCTAAGTGAGGAAAACCAAGACCACCTGCTGTTACATTGTTCTTTCACAAGACGAATTTGGATCAAGGTTATGCAACACCTGGGATTCGAGTGGATTTTTCCAGCAGCTTCAAGAGATATGTTTGTTGTGGAGAACGGATTTCTCAATCAAAGGGGAAGAAGAATTTTTTGGTACATCATTGTACATTGCACCTTTTGGTCGATATGGATAGAGCGCAATAACATAATTTTCAACGACAAAGAAGACTCGTCGGAGGAATTATGGGAGAAGATAAGATTCACAGTGGCAAAATGGACGACTAGTGTGCCAGTGTTTCAACATTTACTTCTCTCCGACCTAGTTAGGGATTGGTGTTTTATCTACTTATGAACTTGTTCTAGTTAGCTAATCAGTGGATGGACTGTGGATTGCTCATCCACTAGCTTTGTAATATCAATTATATCACCTTAATAAATTATTAGTTTCTGATAAAAAAAAAAGTTTTATATGATTTAGGATTGATAATATAATCACACATTATTTTCCTCAGCCAGTAAGCACTCTCACGATCTAGTTCCAGCATGTAGCTCGCATTCCGAGTTTTTTCTGTCACAGATAGAATCACCCCTTTTTCCCAATGAGATTAGAAATAATTTTTGCTCTATTCTAACCTCTTCTACTGCCTTAGCAGCCTGGTACTTACTACACTCCATCCTTAACATATCTGAGTATGGTAAAAAGATTCGGTTATCTGAATGAGTGGCTTTAATTAGAAAGGAACTCAGTGAAGGTCTTTAGACAAAAGAAATAGAAATGGGTATTATCTGGATGAAAAGATTTTAGTAAACCGCCGACAAGGACGGTCGGAGGTGGTCGGAAATGTTCGATGATGGGTGGCGAAGAACGGCTGAGTTCAGTAGATTACTTCGTAAGAGAATACATCCAGCTAAAGTGACAATCGGAAAGGGTAGGCATTTTTTGAATTTTTCTCTCACACTCAAGAAAGGTGCAAAAAATGAGAATATGAATGTCGCCGACGGCCGTCGGCCGGCGCCAATGATTGAGGAAAAGTCGATCGACAAATCTCAGTAGATGAAGGTGATGATTGAGCAGTGGAAGAACCCCAATGTTCGACGTCTGAAGGTGAGAGTGTGCATTTCAAAAAATTCTCTCACTAGACTTTTTAACTTTTTTAACTTACTGCTTACTGTATGTTCTCTCAGAATATGAAAATTAATCTTTGATTCAGAGTTCAGAATGCAAGAGTATAATTTTCCTTTAGCTGTCGTAATTCTTTTCCGATGATTCTATCCAGTGTCCTGATGTTGGGAAATATACTTCAGGTCTGCTTTGTGCTTATCTCATGCTACTTCTCCAAGAGAACCTCTCTGGTAAGAACCCATTATACCTCTCATTTTTGTATTCCTTTAATAACTGCAAGAGTTCTTTTCAAACGTGTGTATTTGATATTCTCTCTTAGTTTCTTCACTTATACCCAACCCTAAACATAACAACTCTGCTGTGTAGAAGCATATATGAGAGTCTTTTCTCATCAACTCAAAACAGAATAACTCAAGTGTGTTGAAACATGGCTATTAAAGTTCACGTTGTATTTTTCTTTTGATTTCTTTTGTTATTCAAAGCTGTTATGGTGGTTGGAAAATATCTAATGGTGCTCACTCTACTGTTGATATAGTCAAGAGTATGTTGACCATGAGAAGCATACAGGTAGGCATCTTGTTGCGGTTCCAAATTTGTAGTTTTGGAAGTTGGAATTTCTTACTCTTAATATTTATGGCCATGTTTATAGACTTGGTAATAATTGATTGGTGCTTTAATAATTCACAAAGTATGTGGAAAGGAAGGGTTGCCATCCCATTATCATAAACTGCGAATAAAATGGTGAATTTGATTTTTGCGTCATTCCCTGAGATGCAAAGCTTGTTATTTTTGTGCTTGTTTCCCGTTGCTATATGTCATACTGGATGACTGTGTTAGTTATTCTTCCTCGTGTATCTAAGCCTGCAAATTTGTTAGTTTGAATGAAATTCTTGGGATCCAAAAAAGATTTTCCTTCATCTTAACAGCTTTTCTTTATTTTAGCTTTTGAATTCAATTTTAATGGATTACATTTTAAAAGGGTGTTTTCACGTGTTTTCAATTATTGGAAGGATCCAGATTGTATCTTAAAAGCATTCGTTTTCTTGCTGCAGGGTGATCTGCAAGATTTTTTGTATCTTCGGCAGAATGTGTTACCAGCTGTTTTAGCTATACTTAACTTGAAGGTACATTCCAAACTAGGTACAGTGGCTTTGATATTTTGAAGTGATTTGATGAGATTGATCATAAATTTTAATAACCAAGGAATTTTTTACAATCTTCAAATGATTCTCTGTGAAAATTCCAGTCTATCTGCAAAAGAAATGAATCGCATCAACGTATAGATTGAGAGACAATATATGTTGGACATATTCAATTTTGTCCATCAATTTTCTAAACCCTAGTACTACGTCCTTTTTGTATCTCTTTACTTCTTTGCTTTTCTTTTATACATGTATAGGTGGTGCAGGATGTTGACATTATTTAGAATATTTTATTGACCTCCTAATTACATATGAATTCACAACACTGAATGAGCGGTTCGTTGTGCTGCTGCCGGCAGCTGCATATGCCCTTTCGACTGGTTCTACCCCTTTTCTGTATGACGCTTCAGGACTTCTGCCATTGCTCTATGCTACTGAGCCTGTGGAGGAATTGGCCAAGGTATTATTCTTGCAAATCCATCCTTATAAACCTTTTGATCTCACGTATAATGGCTTATCTTAAATAGTTGTATCCGATGTCTGGTAGATAGAGGAAAGTCCAAGTGATTTTTTTGGAATGCTCCGTGATGTTCTTGCGAAGATTGATATTGATTCTGGTCCAAAGGTGTCACATACTTCTATTTTTTTGCTACTTTTGAAATTTTAATAACTGATGGATTTTCACTGTCAGTTATGATAAATTTGTAGGTGAATTTGTCCAATAACTGCCAAAATGTACGATTGCCACTGAATCTAAGAGATCAGCTGCTTCATGAAATAGAAAATCACGTTCTTGAATGCACAAAGGAAGCAGAAATTGACAAAATGCTGCTCTCAGAAGTTATCTACACATGCGCTCTCTTAGCTAATTTCATGTTCTGCTCATATACAACAAGGTCAATCTTCACTTTCATTGATCCTTCCCATTCTCCGTTGCGGCAGTAGTCCTTTTATATGTCCCATGACTTAGCGTAAAAGCTTTTGAACTGTGTTGTATGCTCCTCTATAAACTTTTAATAAGCTCCAAGTAATTGGGGCTTGAGACAAACCTGCACATGACGGTGTGACATTGTTCATTGCCTACATGGTTACCCATCACACTCTTGTTATGGTTTGATTAGAAGGTCCATATTTTCTCAATCACTTGATTGGGGATGCCAATTTTATTCATTCCATTATTTTTTTTGCTTTCGCTAACAATTTATAGGCTTTTTGTTTCAATCTGATCTTAGTCATTTGTTTAGTCAAATATAATGTTTTTGTGATAAATTTATTGACACGTTGATTCTCTTTAGCACTAGTTTGCATATTTTATTATTTCCTTCATTTTTCTCAAACGACTATAATTTTTTATATATATGTTTTCAATATTCTGTTGTATTCTCACAGTGTTTCACATTTTTTCTTTCACTCTCAGGATCAAAGAAATTCCTCGTTTCTTTTCTAAACTGGGTGAATCGTTGTTAGGATATCTAAATCATGCCATTTCAATTGTGGAGAAATATTACAATGATGGTTTGTCTGGATGTTTGGAGTGGAACTCCATAATTATTAACATTGACTCGACTGCGACTTCTTTTAAAAGTTTCACTAGCTCGCCTTTTCTTAGCAATTGCCAAGAGAAAAATATTGCAAGTTCTGGATTTTATTTTGAAATTGTTCAATCTTCTGAGAGGCTTCTGAAAGCCCTTGCAAAACTGTATGAAAGATGTTCAGAGTGCAGAAGGAATTCTCAAGCAAAGCCAGACTTCCTCGACTTATCAGACACCCACTCCATTGTTAGTATCAATCTCAATCTTTGTAGGATTGTCTTCAAGCAGAGTGAGTGGAAATGCATCTGGACATAGGAGCCGAGCCCTATGAAGAGTTGGGAACAATAGAGTGTTAAGTATGGTGGGTCTGCTAGCTATAAGATTAGTCTCCCTGAATAAAACCGGGAGACCGAAATTACCTTCTTGAGGAGATAACAAGAAACCTGAGACATAAATCATTAAGAGAAATATGAGTTTATTTCTTGTTTCCTTTTCAGCTCGTTTCGGTTTGTATTGATATGGATAGCCATCTTTCTCCCAGAAAATATCGATTGAGTATTTAGGGCTATTGTAGTTGGTGCAATGACGAGTGTTGGCCCTGTATTATTTTTATTGATAGCCATTGCAGAGGATTTAGAATGATCATTTAATCTAATATTAACACCTTTGTGCTTCTCGATTGGGCTGCGAATAAGCTTCCTCTAGATTTGCAAGGAGAGGAAGCCAAAGCCCTGATCACTAAATCGATGTAGATTGTGATCAAGACAAAAAAAAATATATTGATCCGATACTTAGCGATACATTTCCTTAGTTTCTCAATATCCTATGGACATTTCATATCATTTAGCCTACAGTAATCAAGTTGCAAGAATTTTGAGTCCAACTCACTACATTACACCACAAGAGGGCGATCTCTTTGCTGTGGTTGGAATGTTTGCTTCATTGGCTTTTAGGCTCGAGAAGAATTTGACACATCCAGATAGTTCTTGATTCTATTCAAAACTTCTTTAGCCGCCACACAACGCAAATAGGCCATCAGCCTTCTATCATGGAATTGATGAGCAAAGACTTGACCTTAGCATCTTTAGCCTCCCATTCCTCATAGCTTGGGCCGTTCTATGCGATGCAACCTTCGTCATTGTGATGCATCCCAATTTCTTCTGCCTGCAATATGCATCTCTATAAGTTGAGACCAAATAGGATAATTAGCATTATCCAACTCGATCAAATTTGTTGGAAACAAAATTTCATGAACAGTTGCTATGAATTGCTTTTTGCCATCAAGAGTGTCCACATTTGCTTTTCCAGACATGATGTAAGAACTAGATGAAAGATTAAGAAAGACATGGCTCTAATTCAGCCGAAAAGAAAGAACAATTGCGGTTTCTACTCTCTATACCAATACAAATTGATAAATGGTTGAATGATCTCCATATATACTAGGGAAACCTATACACAATATACATAACCTATTCTTTAATAGTAAACTATACAATCAATAGGAATCACTCATGCAATTAATATTTTGATTGTCAGACATCAAAGCCTATCTAAAAAGAAAATTTATCGATACAAAATATTGGACGGCTAATTTTCTGACTCTAATACATCAAATTCTATTTAAAATGAAAATATGATAATGCAAAACATTGTGCGAGCTATTTACGCTTACTGATTTGTTATGTTCTTCACTTTGTATGCAGGTTTCTATTGTGAACCATACATTATCTCTAGCTTCCAGCTCCTCTGACTGTCCACTTCCGTTCTTTTCTAAAGATACAATTGCATGTACAATTCAAACTATTGTGGATGGCTTCTTGGATAGGTTCAACCTTCTGTTAGTTGTCTATATTTTTTTCCATGTTTCTTCTAAAAGTTTGAGTGTTCTATTATTGATTGCTTTATTCTTGCAGTGAGGAGCACTCTAAAGTTTCGAACTTGTTGACAAGATTAACATCTTCAGACTGGACAAAGTATTTATGGTGATTCTTCAAAACTTATATTTCAAGCTGTTTTTTTCGTTATTATATTATCCTTTCCAGTAATTTTGTCTTGTGTATTTATTGTTGAGTGCATATTTTTAAAATAAATGACACCTTATTTTGTAGTTTATAGTTGATCTACATTACAAGATCGCTGCTGCGGCTCATCATTGGCATAAATGCAACCATTTGGCCGGCACTGAGGTGCTCGTCAATTTGCTGCAACCATTTGGCCGGCACTGAGGTGCTCGTCAATTTGCTTGGGCATAGAGCTGTAATTCCTAGTACTTTTAAGTGAGTATTGCTGTGATATAAATATTAGGAATTACTCTACTCCATTATTTTGCTGTTTGGGAGGCATATAAATATGTTGCATTTTTATCGAAATTTTTTGTTAATGTTGAGTCGTATTATACCATGATATGTTTGTCGATACAAAGAACATTTTATCATATTTTTCTGAATACAATTTTAAGATTAATGGAGTCTTAATGGTCGTTTATAACTTAGCTCTGTTGATTGCAATTTTCAGTGTGTTATGTGGTCTTAAGTATGTATTCTTCACTTGTAAAAGAGTTTTTTAAAATACTTGGAGGAGTTTCTTTAGAATAGAGTCAGAGGGTACAATTGACTTTAATTTGGATACTAGTTGAACTCTCATGGGGCTTCTTATATCATGTGATCTTGCAATGGTTGGTGTTAATTTTCTGAACAGTTACCTTCTCAATTTGATTGGTCAATTCATTGGTTGCGACTGTTTACTTGATCAATGTTGTTGTATAATTTCTACGCTGCTCAATATATCAAGAGATTACCCATCAGGGGAGACTATCAGAGTGCTTGGTGAACAACTTCAGGCAACAACATATTTTAATCTCTTTTGTTCATTTAATGTTTTATATTTATGCTGATAATGTTTTATGATTTATGGTGACTTAGTTGTTTCACTTTATAGTTTTTAGTGTCAGAGTCGGTCGCATGTTACATCCCTTGTGATCTAATAAGAAGCTATCCGTAACTACATCATCCCGAGCTGTATTACTTCTCCAACAACTTACCATTGGTGCTGATTCATCTATGGTTGAATACATAAAAGTATGATCCATGTATCCTTGATTGCAATGATAGATTTCAGAATATACACGCAAAATTTTAATGGTGTAAACTATTTCTTTACCACAATCACTTTCACAGCTTTTAATTGCAATTGCTCATTATTGTTGGTCAATATCTCAATCAGGAACTAGTGGCATTCCCTGAATTCAATATATTTTATGAAATACGAGACTTCCACCAGAAAATACGTCAAACCTACTCACCGAGGGTTCACTTACTGAATGTAAGCAAGTGCTCCCTGCCTCATGTTTATTGCCACTGGACCATAATGTTCAAGCCGTTTGTGTTCTTCATTCATATCTTACTTTGTTATAAGAGTGTTTTTAATCTTTACAGTTTGTAAAGAGACCTCACTATGTCCCTCCAAGATTACTTCTTTGCAGGTATGTCCTTTACTCTCCCAGTTCACATATTTTTGTTTCATAATATTTCTACTTGTGAAACAATATGGTGAAATATGGTATAAACACAACATCTTATTTCTCTTTTTATTTTGTTCTGTAAATGTAATATTTCTTTGGCTTAAACAATTTAGTGAAGAGTATAACTGACACAACTTCTTAGTCACAGTGAGTGTTTTTGGTTTTTTTCCTTCATTACATGAATGACAACATATAGTTCCAACTTCATTTTTCTCCTTTATAAAGTGACCATCTTTGTGCTTTGTCTTATCATGTTGAATTGGTTTTTGGACAATACTTATTGCTGCTTTGTTGGCATAGTATAATCTCAAATGCTTTCTATTATTCTTTGGAACTTTTCGAGGACTCTCTTTAACCAAAGAACTTCAAAGACTCTTTGGACCATAACATTGAATTCAGCCTTTGCACTACATCTAATGACATCACTCTCCTAATTCCACCATGTCATTGACTTACCCAAACAAAGGTGTTATATCCCGAGGTAGATCTTCTGTCAGTGATAGATCTAGTCCAATTTGCTAGCAAAACTGGGTAAGGACACTCGCCAATGTCCTCAAAAGCTTCGCTCCGTGACCACCATCCCAGAACTCTTCAATAGATCTAATATGTATTTACACTGAGAAACAACAATTTCTTGTTTTGCAATTTTCATTCCCATAAAGTCTCAATGCCCCCAATTCCTTAATTTTAAATACATTTGCGAAGTTCTTTTTAGTTTTACATCTACATCTCATGTAAAAATAATGTCATCGACTTATATAATTAACATTTGAATTTTGCCATTATGTACAATAAGTCTGTCCTTGCTGATATCCGTGCTACTCTACAGACCGAGTCAATTTTTCAGACGAAGCTCTCGGATACTATATAAGCCTATATAGAGTTTTTTCTAGTTTGAACGCTTTAGTTTACTTTTTCTTCTTGATCGCCATTAAGAGATACATTCTTTACATGAAGTTGTTGAAGAGGCCATTCAAGTTAGCTGCCATTAGCAAAAGGACCAACACCGTGGTAAGTTTTACAATTGGTGCAAAGGTTTCAAAGTGATCTACACCATGAGTTTGTGTGAAACCTTTGACTACAAGTCACTCCTGATATCTCTCCAATGAACGGCCATAGTCGTGTGTTATCGTGAAAATCCATTTACAATTAAAGGTTGTTTTCACTTGGTAGTGTCACTGCAATCCAGTGTTGTCTCCTCAAGCAATGCATCTTTCAACTTTGGAATTTTAAGAGCTTCACATACGTTTTTTAGATTTTCTGCATTGGACACTTTTGAAGTGAAAACAATAAAAAAAGAATCTTTTCATAAGAAACAAATTTGAATAAAGGATGTTTTGTACATGATTTTGGTAGCTTGTCGATGAATCATTAGGCTCGGTCTGAATAATTGAAGGAGATGAGGGATCACTTGACAGGTTCTAACAGTTGATTTGATTTGGGTTCAGAGTAATGACTGGTGTGACAGAGGAGAGTCCTTGGGTTCTTGAAGATGATAAGTCGTACTTTTGGAGAAAGAAGAAAAAGCCTTGGGGGCACATAGCAGTTCATAAGCATTTTTTACAGCACTTAGACAAGGAATCTGTAAATTAATTTGGCTGGAGATATTAATGAATAGTCTACAGATTCTCTCCTGAGAATTGATCGAGGTCATAATGTGTTTTTTAATAATGTTTATCGAAACTGATCAAGGTCCCTAACATGATCGAAGCATACGAGAATTGATCGATCCACAATCGGATGATACAATTAAACAAGAGTTATTCTCTAGAATGTATCAAGAGTTTATCCTCCAGAACTTATCTTTCTTCATAACTCCTCATCAAGTGGTTAGTGGGCTAGAGCTTTGGAAGAATTGAGATTGGTTTGGGTGGTGCCGAGATCAACACAAGATTATTTACTACGGATCTTGGACATCTTCTTGGCAAGAGGGCAAAATTATTTGGAGAGTGGTGTGGTACATGACATATGTTGGTCTGTGTGCTTTGAGGGGAATATAAGACTTTTTGACAACATTGAAGAGACCAGTTAAGAGATTTATTGAGAGATTGGACTTTTGTGTATTGTTTAGATGATCAGAGTCTTGTTAGTTTTTGTCGTGAGTGGATCACTAGTTAGCTTATTTTAATTAAAAGCCTCTGTATTTAATAAAATATCGTGTCTTATTAAAAAATAAATCTTTTTTCATGAACTCAATATGATTGTGTTCATTGAGGCTTTGTGTTTGTTTGATTTCTAGTTGTTAAAGGACTTGTCCAGAACTTGAATTTTAGTGTTATTTGCTCAGGGTTTCTTTCAACTGAAAATGGTCAACGGGCTTTGATGCAACTGGATTCCTATGAGAGGTCTCTTATTGTGGTTAGAATGTATTTCAGATTTTCCATTATATTTTATGCTTTATATTTATGATTTATGTGCTCTTTTTCCTATGACTTTGTCTTTTGCTGATCGATTAGGAATAATGTCTCATTGTCTTGGAAAGGTCGATTTATTTATACTACAAAAAAGTTTGGCATCATTCTGGTGGTCACGACTAAATGATTGCTTATGTCTTTTGAGCAAATGAAGTTTTTTGTATATTTTGTCGGTATTATTAAATGAAAGAATTTCTTTCATATAATATATTGTTTTTATTAATTATATCAATCACAAACTTATGAAGTGCAAAAGCAATTGTCATTGGGTTTGGCTTTGAGATATTTCATCTTGTTGCTTTAAATATGTACCATTATGTCATGCTTGAATAACATCCATTAAAATAAGTTAAAAAAATTGTTTTGTACATATACATTGTGCATCCCGAGGAGATGGCAAATATTGAACCAATAGAACCAACGATACAATCACCAACTACATGGGGCATACCTACAAGGATCTTGATTTTCCTAATGATATCCTTGGGACACGGCATTTCTTCTTAAAAAATAGCTCGATTGCGTGCATTCCAAATGTTGTAGACACGTGCTGCCACCGCAATACGTCTAAACTTAACAATTTCGCTGTTTTTTGCATTTTTTGTGATAAATAGATTTAATTATGTTTTCCAATTTATATAATCATTCTAGGTCCACTCAAAAGGTGTTAATTTGGAGCTTGTGCGGATAGTATTTCTAATCTACAAAGAAAGTTGACAGGTAAGTTGTTTACCGAGAAAGATCGTTAGCTCATATTTCGTCTGTGAGATTTCGGTTGGGAATAAATCTAGCAAGCGGACTAGGTCAAGTTATAGTAAATGGATGATGAGTCAAGTATCGATCCCACAGAGACTAATATTTAATTACTAGAATAGTTATCACTTAATTTAAGCTAGACAAAATAAATAAAAAGATGATATGTGGATTATTAATCCAAAATATTAAATAAAATTATATCAATTAAAACGACGGATTCAGATATCAAAGGAGGGATTCAAATTCAAATAAATAACTAAGACACACAACGGTACCAAATTCTACTATGTTGACACGTGTTTAAATTCAATTAATTATTTAATTCTTGACAATCGCGGTGAAATCTCCAAATTTATTTATTAAAACGATTCCTCGAGTTAATAAACCTATTTAAGTCTAACAGTCTAATTATTTCTAATTGAATTTAATTAGATTTAAATGCATTAAATCTTCGTGGAATTTCAGTTTTCACCTAAAATCGCACACTGAAACCGAATACTATTTCTAGTCAGTTTAACCATGTGTTGATGACGTCTTTGTTGCTATATTTAATCAATCATCTTCCGATTCGTGATTAATCAACATACATGTAAATAGTTGATCAGGCTATTAACAAGAAATATTAAACTAACATCAATCAATAATTAAAATCAAGAAAAAATAATATAATGAAAATAAAACAAATATCAAATAAAATATTGTTTGGTCCTATTGTGGCCTTAGCCTAAAGAAAATTATTCCATGAATTCAAAATAGAAGTGAAAAGTCATATTTAAAGTTCATAGAAGAAAACAAAAGAAAGAAATAAATAAGAGGAATTCTCTGTGATTTAGGCGTGTGTGAGGAATTCCTCCAGCTTTTGTCACAGTAGCTTCTGTTCCTTTCTTCCGCGTCTTCTGCGCTTCTTTCTTCCTGTACGTTTTGTTCTTTTCCTTCCCTCTCCTTCTGCGATGCCTTCTTCCGTCTCTTCCCTCTATACGCTTCTCTCTTCTCTCCCTTCCGCGCTGGTTTTTTTTCTTTGTTTTGCGCCTCCCCTCTTCTGCTCACGTACTCTGCTTTTTATAATTCTTCATGGGCCTAATCCTCCAATTTCTTTTTAAGCCCATCTCAAACTTAACCCTTGTAAATAAGATTGTAGATTTTATTTTCAAATATGAGACTCAATCTTTATCAAAACTTCAATAATATCAAGATAATAAAATATAAGAATATTTTATTTCTTTTCCTTTGGTATTTTCTTTCTTTGAAGTCTTGTAGATTTATTTTATTTCCAAATTTAATCATTTTTCCTCTTTCATTTAAATCTACAATTATTAATTCAATTAAGCATATGATTAGGGAAAAAGTCTAGATAAGGACAAATATTATCAAATCAAATCCCTAAAATCTTTGTAAGATTTGGCCTTATCAATCCCCCCACACTTAAGCCTTTGTTCGTCCTCGAACAAATCAGAGAATAAAAATATAAAAAAATATATCGAGGAATATTCAATGATTCACCACAAAATTGACACAATCAACACTTTTCAACCTACTAAATTCCGTCATACTCAATCAAAAGATCACACGTCAAAAATCATAAAATTCACTTTCATTGCAACTTTAAAACTCAAGCATTCACTAGAAAAGATCAAGATAATGAGACGTGTGTAGTGTGGAAGTCAAAACTCATATTACTCAAAGGTGTTTTAGTTCAAGGAATGCTCATATTTTTTGATATTTTTTAAGAAACTCTCCATAAGCTTATCTTTCATACCTTTTTCCACTAAATGTTGGAGGAATATGACCCGGTCAATAGGTCTTTTTAAGCTTATAACGTTAGGCCACGGCTCACGGCTACAATAAAGGTAGGGATATTCAAAATGAGAGAAAATAAACAATTATTCCTTCAGCGCATTCCTTCATCTCTTTCTTCCTCCTTATTGAGTTTCATCATCCTCCATCAATTTTTTTTCCATCTTCCTTCAACTTTCATTCATCTTTCCCCACTATTTTTCTCTTTTCTTTCGGTCTTTTTTTTTTTCAATCCTTAACAACATTCTCTTTTAGGTTTTTCAATCACCACATCAATATTCCTCCTTCCTCTCTTTTTTATTATGTACATATATTTTTTCATCAATCCCCTTCTCATTCTTCATGATTTTTTTTTAAACTCCTCCAATTTTTATTATCAAACATGGGAGTTATTGAAAATTTAAAGCGCTAAAGGAGTTTATTTCTCTCAAAATTAGGTAGAAGAATAGTGTATGAGCTAAAATTGGGTAGTTGATGTGGGATTTCGAAGGAATACGAATGGGGGCTAATTGTCTGTCTTTGACACACTCCATTCGATTTATTAGACTCAAAAGAGAATACTAGGGATATAATGATGCATTGGGTAGGCTCGAAAGGCTCAAACGGTCCAAAGATCGCCTAAATCATCCCTAAGTCATTATCCTCCGTATTTTCGCCTCGAATGATAATCAGACAAGTTCTAGATTGTTTCTTTCTTTTCTTTCTTTTTTTTTTGATTTTTTATGAGCACACCTTTTGCCAATTCACAATTAATTCATATAAGTATGACCTAAAGTGCATAGATTATGTCTCAAAATATGATACAAAACCAGTTTGTGCTCAAATCCTTCGGCTACAACTACAGCTCATCTCAATCAATTCTAGGTATGATTCAATCTCTCGAGTGATCAAAAATCTAGGAAGTCAATTAGTATGTCATGTAATCACAAGTGCAGTTTCTCAAAGAATAATCAGAAAAAAAATTTCATGCTCGAGGATTAAACAATAAAGCACATGCTAAGTGTTGTGACGTTAAACCAAACACAAATTCCTCCCCACACTTTATATTTGCACTGTCCTCAGTGTCATGCCATTCAAAAGGAATACAAAAGTTAGATGCAGAATAGTAAGAGAACACTTCCCTGGCAGTGTTGCTTTAAATTCCATGGAGTGCTACATGGGGATGGTAGAATTCCTCAGTGCTGGAAATCTTTTATTTCAACAGTTTAGCTTTTCCAGAGTCTAAGTCATCTTACTTCATTCCAATATTCCCTACACACACCAAAATCACAGAGGATTAAACTAACAAAATGAAAAAAAATAAAAATAAAAATGAAACGACATGAAATAAAATAAATCACTGGGTTGCCTCCCAGCAAGCGCTAAATTCATTGTATATAGCTTGACTACGGAGAAGCATCAAATAGCGGCTTCCGCCCATAGTAAATATCATACAATATTACATATGGGTCTTGATTATATGTGCCCTCAAGCTTGGCATGATATTGACATTGTAAGCTCGTCGCTCCAACAACACTCGACAAAGACTGATTATCAGGGGAAGAACAATCTAATCCATGATAAAGCTCGTAGAGGATGTAATATTCTTGAGTTTGCGTTGATGGAAATAAAGAATCTGCTGGTGGAATATATGTTAAGACCATTATGAGTTCAAATCCTTCGACTTGTGTTCTTCTACATCCTCCAACTTCACTTCTGTCTCATCTTCGCATAGGAATTCCTCCAACTTCACTTCTGCCTCATCTTTGCGTATGGATTCCTCGAAGAATTCTTCTTCCTTCAGCTCAAATACTTGTGGAAGATCAGATTCAGATGAAATTTCTACATGATTTGAATCACTCTCCAAACCTTTATTGTTTGAGTTGTCATCATTCACCCATACCTGATTGGTCATTAATTGATCGACAAAAATCGCTTCGTCCTCTTGGTTGATTTCGGACACTGGTTTCATTAGAAGCTCAATCTGTTCATCGATGAAACACAAAGAGTTGACCATCTTCTTCCACTGGGCTATGATTTCATCTAAATGTGCACTACTCTTCTTGTTGCTCAAATGGTTGGTTTACAAAATCGGGGCAAAATTGTGGAGGATATTGGTGACTCCAACCCTGCAGTGAAGGATCACAATGCCAGTGGTAGTCGAAATCTGCCATATCATTTAACAAGTGCATCGCACTGTTGTATTCTCTATTAAATAAGTGACTACCAGTTGCCAAAGCCCCATAATTTACCCAACTTCTTGTTGCCTCATCCAAACCAAAATAGAAAAATTGAATAAGAGTGTAGTTTGACAAATCATGAAACCGAAAGTTGTTTGCTAGATCATTGAATCTCCCCCAAGCAGCATAGAATGGTTCCGAGTATTGTTGGGCAAAATTCGTGAACACTCCCCGATGATCCATCTTGAAGTACCTCGCAATAAAATAAAAATAAATCAAATAAAATAGAAAAAAATTCGAAAAAATGTCTAGTCTCAAATAAGTAATTTATTCTAATATTAAATAAATTAATCCCCGGCAACGGCGCCAAAAACTTGACCGACGATTTCTAGCGGACTAGGTCAAGTTATAGTAAATGGATGATGAATCCAAGTATCGATCCACAAGACTAATATTTAATTACTAGAATATTTATCACTTAACTTAAGCTAGATAAAATAAATAAAAAGATGATATGTGGATTATTAATCCAAAATATTAAATAAAATAATATTAATTAAAACGACGGATTCAGATATCAAAGGAGGGATTCAAATTAAATAACTAAGACACACAACGGTACCAAATTCTACTGTGTTGACACGTGTTTAAATTCAATTAATTATTTAATTCTTGACAATCGCGGTGAAATCCCCAAATTTATTTATTAAACGATTCCTCGAGTTAATAAACCTATTTAAGTCTAACAGTCCAATTATTTCTAATTGAATTTAATTAGATTTAAATGCATTAAATCTTCGTGGAATTTCAGTTTTCACCTAAAACCGCACACTGAAACCGAATACTATTTCTAGTCAGTTTAACCATGTGTTGATGACGTCTTTGTTGCTATATTTAATCAATCATCTTCCGATTCGTGATTAATCAACATACATGTAAATAGTTGATCAGGCTAATAACAAGAAATATTAAACTAACATCAATCAATAATTAAAATCAAGAAAAATAATATAATGAAAATAAAACAAGTATCAAATAAAGTATTGTTTGGTCATATTGTGGTCTTAGCCTAAAGAAAATTATTCCATTAATTCAAAATAGAAGTGAAAAGTCATATTTAAGTTCATAGAAGAAACAAAAGAAAGAAAAAATAAGAGGAATTCTCTGTGATTTAGGCGTGTGTGAGGAATTCCTCCAGCTTTTGTCACAGTAGCTTCTGTTCCTTTCTTCCGCGGTCTTCTGCGCTTCTTTCTTCCTGTACGTTGTTCTTTCCTTCCTCTCCTTCTGCGATGCCTTCTTCCGTCACTTCCCTCTATACGCTTCTCTCTTCTCTCCTCTCTTCTCTCCCTTCCGCGCTGGTTTTTTTTCTTTTGTTTTGCGCCTCCCCTCTTCTGCTCACGTACTCTGCTTTTTATAATTCTTCATGGGCCTAATCCTCCAATTTCTTTTAAGCCCATCTCAAACTTAACCCTTGTAAATAAGATTGTAGATTTTATTTTCAAATATGAGACTCAATCTTTATCAAAACTTCAATAATATCAAGATAATAAATATAAGAATATTTTATTTCTTTTCCTTTGGTATTTTCTTTCTTTGAAGTCTTGTAGATTTATTTTATTTTCAAATTTAATCATTTTTCCTCTTTAAATCTACAACTTAATTCAATCAAGCATATGATTAGGGATAAAAAGTCTAGATAAGGACAAATATTATCAAATCAAATCCCTAAAATCTTTGTAAGATTTGGCCTTATCAATCCTTCCACACTTAAGCCTTTGTTCGTCCTCGAACAAATCAGAGAATAAAAATATAATCGAGGAATATTCAATGATTCACCACAAAATTGACACAATCAACACTTTTCAACCTACTAAATTCCGTCATACTCAATCAAAAGATCACACGTCAAAAATCACTGAGATGCATTGACCTAGTTGCTTGCTTTGCTAGTTGTGCATTGTTGTTTGTTTTGAAATTTGAATTGAGATTGCTTGCTTATTCTTGTAATTGGAAATTATATCGGCATATCATGACAAATTTTTGTTCAGTAATTTGCATAAGAAGATAAAATTTGTTCAGTTTAAAGGTTATTCATAGTTTTATTAAGATCTATGAGAGGAATAATTGCATCTAACCAAAAAACAAATTTTGATCTTTGTTGATTTGTAAGTTATTATCTCATTTTATACAGGTGCAGGAAAATATATTTATCGAGTCCAATGCCTCGATCAAATCAATTAAGATATTCTTGACTGCTCTAAATAAGCTTCGACTGTGTCATGTAACGGAAAGTCAGTCTTCTGTTGTTCCTCAAAAGCAGGAATGCTCGAAGGTAGAGGTGCTAGACAACCAACAATGTTTCTTTGCATATTGATTTATGATTCGATTAATGTGATAAAATAGAAGCATTACATTCTAAAGATATGTGTTTCAGCTGGCTGAAACATAAGGAAAATAAAGATTTGTCTGCTTGCTAAATGGGGGCATTTGGGTTCATGACCCTGGTAAAATTTGAATTTAAAAATAAATTGCCACCTTCTGATGAATACCTGTGACCCCAACTTTGGGACAATGCCCTTGATGAAAAAGATCATTTTTTAAAATCTTATTTGACCATATGGTCATTGGCCCAATTCCCCCTTAATGTGATGGAAATGTAGCAGTGGGGTAGGGTAGGAATTCATAACAAGTACGAAACAACGTTATTTCACACTTGAACGAGGCCCAATATATTGTTTAATTCTTGGTTCATTAAGATTACATGACATAAGACTCTTAGCAGTATTTTACACTCGAACAAGAAACGGAGACCGGGGACAATTAAGGAAAAATGTTTTATTAAATAATTATTTTTAATTATTTAATATATGATGTTAACAAGGGTGATTTTCGAAAATGGGCCTTGTTAAGTTATTTTTACACGACGAGTCGTATTTTAAACCGGTATTCAATTTTTAGCAAAAAAGATGACTTGTTGAGGGTTCGGACAATATTTTCAAAAAGGTACCTAAACGAAATATTTTACGATGGCGTTTTTTGTGCTTATTGGGCCTACTTTAAGTGTTATTGGGCCCAAACTCTTTCACCTCTTAATTATTTTATTGAGGTCTCATCATACAACTTTTTTATATCAAACCCTACCCCAAAACCCTAATCTCCTCACCCCATTACATTCGGCCGCCCCTCACCTCGTCCAGCAGCTCCCCACTCGAGCTGCAACAGCTTTGACACGCCACCTTCAAGGAAAAATCGTTAAGAGTTGTGATCTCGTCTCTCCGGTGTTCGTCCCTCGTGTTGTTTGTGTGAATCTTCGAGCGTTTAGATGCAAAGGCACGCCTGATTCCCTTATTGTCTCATCGATCACTATATTATGTATGTTGAATTGTATTTGCATGATATATTAAGGATATGGTGTTATGCATCGGTTTTGCTTATCTTTTATGCGAAAACATTGGACATTCTTGCATATTTCTCACGCCTTGATCTTGATTTGTAATGGACTGCCATGGCTTGAGAGATAGGGGCGATTACAGTAGGCTTGAGAGATA
>NW_027460041.1:0-34585 GCF_025594145.1 Primulina tabacum
AACATTTTAATTTTTTATAGTACCGACCCAGCGATTTCCAAAGCATGATCATTTCCCATGAATACAGATCCTCCTGAGACTGGTTCATAATGATCAAACCATTCTCTCCGAGATGTCATGTGCCACGTCGCTCCTGAATCCATAATCCATGTGTCACAAAATTTGTGTCTGCCTTCTGCAACTGTTATTGCTTCGCTGAATAATATTTCACCACTGCTGAAGTACTGGCCACATTTCCCTGAGAACTCTTCTCGATACTCGTACACTCTTTCTTGAAGTGCCTTTTACCGCCACATTTAAAGCAGTAAATATTTTTCTTCTTACTTCTCGACTTTGATCTACCTCGTCTTTGGCTCCCACTGGAGTCACGGTTCATAAATCTTCCTCTTATCATCGGTAAAGCCTATGCTTGCTTCGATGTTACCAACTTATCATCCTTATTCTTGCGCGACTTTCTTCTCTGAGAACCGCAGTTAAGACATTATCGAATCTTAGAAAGCCCATAAGAATATTGTTTGTTATGTTGATGATAAGTTGATCATGAATCTGGTAGACTTTGAAAGTAGAAGCTCCGCACGTTCATTTTCCGCTATTTTATGCCCCATGGAAGTGAGTTGGGCAAATAGAGTATTTAGTATGTTGATATGGTCGGTCATCGATGAGGATTCCGTCATCCGAAGAGTATAAAGCCTTCTCTTTAGGAAAATCATGTTGTGTAGCGACTTGACCTCGTACATCTTTGTCAGAGTATCCCATGTAACTTTTGCTGTTTTTATCTCAGAGATACTTGACAATACTTCGTCTGCTATAGCCAAGTGTAAATTGGCAACATCATTATCATTCCCATTCCACTTTCTATCCTCTGTAATCTCCAATAGCCGCCAAGCAATTCTCCTTTCTTAAAACTGCTTGTATCTTTTTCCACAGCATAAAATTGCTTCCGTTGAACTTTGCTATCTCGTACCTGCCCGCCATTATGTCTACAATAATTTTAGTAGACTGAACAAAATAATCTCGCCTTAAATAAAAAATCTCAAAAAAATCTTTTCTGATGTGGAAGATCAGTCTAGGCTGCAACCACAGAGCATATATTCAGAATTTTAAGAAATTTTAAACCAAGGCTCTGATACCACTTGTTGATCCCACGTGCGGAATTTTAGATAATAGAACCCGAAAATAAAGAATAAAATGGACACCGAGATTTACGTGGAAAACTCCTAAAAATTATTAGGGTAAAAACCACGGGCAAGATGAAAAGAATTCCACTATAATATTTTGTGGTGTACAACTCACTCAGTGTGTTTCCAAAGAGAACACACACTTTTTTAATACATGAGAACAAACACCTCAAAAATATTATAGAACTAATAGGAGAAATAAGAAATCACAAGAAGAAGCTTGTGAATGGGATACATTGAAATGTCGAATGATGCATCTATTTATAGAAGAATAGATGCATCATTCCAGTATGAACATCCGCAATTTCTGAAATTCAGCTGCGAAACGTGTTCAAATCAGATTCAAAGAAGGCTGCAACAAATTTCACATTAAATGATGTCTCCAATTGGCCACCTTATTTGACTATTCTTTGACGACAGGGTTCATATGGAATAATATCGATGTTTGAAAAAAAGTAAGATCTATATTTGAGGGGACTGAATTTTTTAAGTTCCAGTCAAGATCCCAAAAACAAAACAGATAAAATCAAAATGTGAAAATTTTGTACAGTAAAACTCATAATAGGAAAAGTTAGTAAACCAATAATGTTAATTTCTGTTATGCTCAAGTATTATATATATAATATATATATATATAGTGTGTGTGTGCCTATAGTAAAACAATAAATAATAATGATGATGCTAGTAATTGCAAATAATTTTAGAATAATTATTTTTTAAATATTTTAATTATATTATTGAGAGGGAGATTGTTGGGTGCAATAATTGTCTCTGCTTGGTAGAGCGATCGAATCATGGTGCTTGTACTGCTATGTGGTTTAAAAGATTTGAGTTGCACCATTACCACTAGCTGTGAGACCCATTTACTCTAATGACAATTAATGATCAAACAATAATGGTTTGACTTAAAACTGCAGCGGAAAAAGGTTTAAAATACTTTAAAACGGACCTCAAGGCCTAGAAAAATTTCGGCATGACCTCCCCGTAAATAGGATATCCCGAAAAACTCAAGCAGCATTATATCAAAATATACTCCAACTAGAGTCATTAAAACAAAACCGAAATTAAACAACCTATAGCCGCACTGGTCAGAACTAAACAGAAATTAAAATTTACCAAATACTCACCAGATCATAAACATCACAGAGTCACAGAGTCGACTCAGAACATCACAAAACAACCAAATACTACTACAGATACACGGGGCATCTCCGGCAAATAAACTACAATAAAAGACTGAAACAAACCCAAGACATACATATAGACTAACTGGGAGACTCCACTGAACAGAACCAAGCAATCAACCTCAATCCCGAGTCCACTGGCGGAACCTCGCCTGATGCTAAAACGACTCGGGAGATCTACCATGGTGCCCAATAGCAACCACAGTAACCCCCAGTAAACAACTGAGGTTAGGATTCTGGTATAAACATACAACAATAACAACAATAACATAAATCATGCATAATCATATAATGAAATGTGATATGCAATGCATGAAAGGCTCAACGAATGACCGGTATAACAGGAGCCAACAAACGGTACGATAACAACTGGAATAAGCTCGAGCAACAACACAGGGGAGCTACATCGTCATGCAGCTAAACCGCCTGCCAAGTATGCGAGGTATGCCAAACTGTGCTGGAATAACACCCCTTACTCGGCCTCCATACAGCTGATACGATATAACAGGATCGCACAACATAACGAACTAGATGACACAACCCCAGCGCTCACCTCAAAAGGCTGCACTAACCACGGGATTGTTCAATCACATCTACGGTCTCATGTGTATATGCCTATCAGTCACACAATGATCCAGAGATAAACAACAGTGCTAGATAACAACGGATATCAACAATGGCTAACAAGAACGATATGGCTCAACATGAATGTCATAACTGTATACCCGATGCTAAATGCCAATAATATGTAATAATAAACATAGATCACAACGAAGACATTTAACAATTTACAACAGTCAACAAATCATAAATACGATCCATGTAACACAGAATGACAATTAAACATAATTTATATTTTACCGAGTTGTAACATACCTATACCACGAAAATGAACTTCAAGAATGATCAACTGAACTTTCTTAGCCTAAAATAATAAAATAAGCCGAATAATTCCACAACTCATCATTTACATTCCAACCATTATAAACTCGATAATCCTTAGATTAATTCCAATGATAACAACCATACTATAACATCTTTAAAATAACACAACAATTCGACATAATTAATAGGCTGCCAAAATATACCTCGAAGATTTCCAATGACAGAACCTACAACAATTATCCAATAAATATGTCAATAAAACGCTATTCGAACGACGAAAACAAATTAAATCGAAATGGGTAAAAATCCAAATTTCGGCAGCCTACTATCACGCTTAGAAGCTGAAATTTCGGACTAGGAACTCACAAGGTCGAAGTTTACTCTAGCCGCTAGCGGTCTCGAGGCGATAACCCACCGGAAACTTGTCGGAGTTACTGTTCACGAGCTGAAAAATTCAGAAAACTAGCTGGAAAAATTCAGAAAGCGAGCTGGAGTTAAAGGGAAATCACAAGGCTTAGAACCCACTCCAACACACAACAAAATTCCAAGGAATTAAACTTAAATCTCACCTAAATCGAACCAATATCAGCAGCTACGAACATGCCTCGATTTGGGCTGAAACGAGCATCAAAAGTGGCGATTCATGGTTCAAAACGAAGCTACTGAAGTAAGGAAGAAAACCCCTCAAACCGTTTGAGATTTCGACGTCGGACGGTAAAGTTATGGCCTCTCAAATTTGAAGGTGCTGAAAGTGACGAAAATGGAGGTGGGTTACAGGAATGGGTTTGGGAAATTGGCTTCTTCCTCTTCTCTCAAGGATAAGTTGTGTGTATGTATATATTTAGTTACTAAAAAAAATAGTAACACATGCCCAATTTTTGCATTTATTTGCTCTTGTGTGCTATTTCAATCTCTATATGTATTTTTATATCGTTTTAACTCCGATATTCTAAAATACATATTTTTAACACTCTTCTTGAATTTTTGGCATAAATAATTATTTTAATTTACAACTCAATAATATTCTAATTATGCCAAAATTACCGGATAATTAATTTCAGGACCTTACATTTCTCCACCCCTTAAAACAAATTTCGTCCTCGAAATTTTTTTTATACACATACATCTTACACACGATACGAAACCAACAATACATTACTAAGAATCAATAAGATATGGATAAGATGATCTCATCTTCTTTCTGTTTCCCACGTTGATTCTTCTACCCCATGCCTCCAACCATTGAACACGTACAAGTGGTATAACTTTATTGCGTAAAACTTTATCTTTATGATCCAAGATACAAAAGGATACTAGTATATGATAGAGACGGATCAAGTTCAACCTCATCAGGCTGAATCACATGAGACGGATCGGGCTCATACTTACGCAACATAGAAACATGGAAAACATGGATGCCAGACAATGATTGGGGCAAATCCAAACGATAAGCGCAAGTCCCAATACGCTCAACAATCTCGTAGGGACCAACGAAACGAGGTGACAACTTACCCCTCATGCCAAACAAACAACACCTCTAAACGGAGAGATCCTCAGAAACACAAAATCTCCAACTTGAAATTCTAGAGGTCGACGACGTCTGTTAGCATAACTAGCTTGACGATCTTGGGCAGCTTTCATTCTCTGACGAATCAACTGGACTTATCATGCATTTCCTGAACAATGTCAGGTCCAGTCAACTGCTTCTCACCAAATTCATCCCAACAAAGAGGTGATCGACACGTCTGCCGTACAAAGCTTCAAAAGGAGCCATACCAATAGTCACCTGGAAACTGTTGTTATAGGAAAATTCTACTAGTGGTAAAGCTTCCTGCCAACTGTCTTTAAAATCCATGACCGCTGCTGAAGCAGATCCTGAGTGTCTGGATTGTACGCTCTGTCTGACCATCTGTCTGAGGATGGTGCGCAGTACTCATCGCAAGTCGTGTACCCATTTCTTTTTGGAAACTAGTCCAAAACTTTGATGTGAATCTAGGGTCACGATCTGAGACTATTGCAACTGAACTCCATGAAGTCTCACAACATTTTCAATATACAGACGATCCATTTTCTTGTACGAATACGTCTTCTCATACGGAATAAAGTGTGCCGACTTAGATAATCTATCAACAATCACCCAAATGGCATCGAAATGACGAGAAGTACGTGGCAAATGCGTGACAAAATCCATAGCCACGTGCTCCCAGTTCCATTGAGGAACCTCAAGACTATGCAGTAATCCTCCAGGTCTCATTCGTTCTGATTTGACTTGCTGACAGATCATACAACGAGACACAAACTCAGCCACATCCTTTTTCATATTCTTCCACCAAAACTGAGGCCGTAGAATATGATACATTTACTCCCTCCTGGGTGGATACTATATCGAGTACAATGAGCTTCTTTAAGGATGGATGTACGCAATTCAGGAATATATGGGACAACCAATCTACCATTCAATCGAAGAGAATCATCTGAGTGAATTGAGAAACCAGATTGGTGTCCTTGAGATACTAACTCATAAGATTTTAGAACTTGATCATCATGTTTCTGAGCTGATTTTACAATTTGAATCAACTCTGGCTCAACAGAAATCTGAGATACACAAACAGCATTACATTGGATTTGAAAATCCAACACAGAAGTGCAAATATCCTCTCGTAACTTAGAAACATGAATCGATGATAAATTAATATCAACAACCTTAGGACTCAAAGCATCGGCAATGACATTCACTTTTCCCGGATGATACTGGATCTCACAATCATAATCTTTCAAAAGATCCATCCAACGTCTCTGTCTCATATTCAGATCTGACTGAGAGAACAAATACTTCAAGCTTTTGTGATCAGAATAAATTACAAATTGCTCCCAAAACAATAATGTCTCCAAATCTTGAGAGCAAAAACAATAGCAGCCAACTCCAAGTCATGAACAGGATACTTAGACTCATGCGGTTTCAACTGACGATAACCAAATGCCACAACTCTGCCATGCTGCATCAGTGAATAAACAAGAATATCATCGATGAATACAATCACAAAACGATCGAGATATTTACGAAATACTCGATTCATCAAGTCCATAAACACATCAGGAGCATTGGTCAAACCAAAAGGCATAACCAAAAATTCAAAGTGTCGTATCCGTGCGAAAAGCTGTTTTCGGCACATCTTCTTGTCTAACTCGCACTTGATGGTACCCAGAACGGAGATCAATCTTAGAGTACACCTAAGTACCTTGCAACTGATCAAATAAGTCATCAATCCTAGGGAGTGTATTTATTCTTGACAGTAAACTTATTCAGTTGCCGATAATCAAACACCGCATCGTTCCATTTCTTCTTGACAAATAGAATCGGTGCACCCACGGTGAAGAACTCGGACGAATATAACCTTTACTCAATAAATCTTGTAATTGCTCTTTCAGTTCTTTAGCTCAACATGAGCTAAACGATATGGTGCTGAGATATGGGTTCCATTCTGGCATTAATTCGGTACTGAACTCAACTTCTCGTTCTGGTGGAAAACTAGGAATCTCTTCTGGAAACACATCAGGAAACTCACGGACTACAGGAATATCAAATCCGTCGCTCATCTTGCGATAGATCAACAGCATAAACCAGAAAACCTTCATGACCAGAATCTAACAATCGGTTCTTCTCAATGGCAGAAACTACAGGAATTTGGCTAGAGAACCAGCCATAGAAATTCCATTTAGGAGCAAAGCTAGGCCTGAAACGAAATATTCGATGTAACAGTCAACAGTGGCACGATTTGCAGTCAAAACATCCATACCAACGATACAATCAAAGTCATGCATATAGGTAGGACTATGAGATTCAGATATAGAACATTTTCTTCATGAAACAAAACTGCATTGAACAGCACATTATCAGTAATAATCATTTTGCCCATCGGAGTAGCAACAGATAGATTGGAATTCATACTAGTGGTGAGAAGATCATGCGAAATGACTAATGCATGAGAAACAAAGGAATGAGATGCTCCGGTATCAAATAACACTCGTGCTATAAAACCACATAGAGTACATTTACCAGAAATGACAGTACCTGGAGCTGCCTGAGCCTCATCCTCAGTCAAGGCAAATACATGAACAGATGACTGATTCTGTGGACCACCTTGCCCTCTGCTCTGATGCGAAGGGCGACTAGGCTGATGGGAAGACTGGGACGTAGCTGGAATTCTATTACTTTGAGCTCCACTACCTTCCTGGGCTGATTTCCCCGTTTTACTAGGACAAACTCTAGAAAAATGACCCGGTCGACCACAATTATTACAAACCCCTTGAACTCCAACACACTTATTACTGAAATGCTTGCCTCCACAGTGATCACAGTAAGGTCCACTATAGCGATATCCACCACGGCTCCCTGAACTCCCTGAACTCGAAGAACTAGAACCAGGCTTCTTAAATTATTTTCCACGTGGACGAAGAGATGCACAACCAGATGAACTGAATTTTTGCCTCCCCGACTGATGATGTTGGGTAGGCACTCGATTGCCACTCCTCTTAAGACTAGCTTCATCCCTTTTTGCTATTTCCACCGCTTCAAAATAATTCAGTGGCTTACCGGTAGAAACAAAAAGGTGCAGATGATTGTTCAATCCTTCAATGAAACTTTCAACGACAGCAACCTGACTCGCAGCAACATGAGAAGCATATCTCAGCATAGCATAAAAAGTATCCGCTTAATCCGCAACTGACATATCGCGCTGTTTTAAGTTATGAAACTCTGAAGCCTTAGAATTGTAGAATGATGGAGGACAATAACTTTCCTTAAATTTCAGCTTGAATATTTCCCACGATAGAACAATCCTCTGAGCATCTAAAGTCATCAATGTAGTAGACCACCGCATTTTAGCACGATCTTTCAACTAATGCACAGCTAATCTCAATCGACACTCTGGAGGATACTCAATCAAATCAAACAATTCCTCTATCTCAGAAATCCACAGTTCTGCTTTCTCAGCTCCCTCCGAACCACTGAATCGAGGTGGATGGATAGAATGGAAACACGCAACTAATTCATCCATCCTAAGCTGCTCTAGCTGATCAGCAGCTTGCTCAACAAAAGTATCATCAACAACACGGACACGAGGTCTACCACGTCCACGACCTCGACCTCGACCTCGAGCTAGAGAAATCTCATCAACAGGAATTTCTCCACCTCCTTCCATTCTATACGATAAAACACCAAAACAATTAGAATGGAAGTAACCAAATCATATAATCACAGCATGTTGTCAAGTAGCATACACAGGCGCAAAAATCATTTTAGTGCCAAGACTCGAGTGTCCTAGACTCTAGTTCGAGCGTATCCCAGTTTACGCTCTGATACTAAGATGCGAGGCCCATTTACTCTAATGACAATTAATGATCAAACAATAATGGTTTGACTTAAAGCTGCAGCGGAAAAAGGTTTAAAATAATTTAAAACGGACCTCAGGGCCTAGAAAAATTTCGGCATGACCTCCCCGTAAATAGGACATCCCGAAAAACTCAAGCAACAATTTATATCAAAATATACTCCACTAAAGTCATTAAAACAAAACTGAAATTAAACAACCTATTGTAAGGCCCTGGCCCTGTCCTCAGACCCTGCAATCACAGTTCCTGGACTCAGACCAGCTTGCACTTACTCATCGGACTTCTCCACGCCAGGAAAGTGGAGTTTGTGCCTTCCCAGGATTCGACCCCTCAACCTCCTGGCATATAGGTATATTGGCTACAATCCTGGTAGCCACTTGAGCCAAGCTGTTCTGGGTCCAGGAACTGTGATTGCAGGGTCTGAGGACAGGGCCAGGGCCTTACACCTATAGCCGCACTGGTCAGGACTAAATAGAAATTAAAACTTACCAAATACTCACCAGATCATAAACATCACAGAGTCGACTCAGAACATCACAAAACAACCAAATACTACTACAGATACACGGGACATCTTCTCGGCAAATAAACTACAATACAAGACTGAAACAAACCTAAGACATACATATAGACTAACTGGGAGACTCCACTGAACAGAACCAAGCAATCCAACCTCAATCCCGAGCTCCACTGGCGGAACCTCAGCCTGATGCTGCAAAACGACTCGGGAGATCTACCATGGTGCCCAATAGCAACCACAGTAGCCCCCCAGTAAACAACTGAGGTTAGGATTCTGGTATTAAACAGTCCAACAATAACAACAATAACATAAATCATGCATAATCATATAATGAAATGTGATATGCAATGCATGAAAGGCTCAACGAATGACCGGTATAACAGGAGCCAACAAACGGTACGATAACAACTGGAATAAAGCTCGAGCAACAACACAGGGGAGCTACATCGTCATGCAGCTAAACCGCCCTGCCAAGTATGCGAGGTATGCCAAGCTGTGCTAGAATAATACCCCTGACTCGGCCTCCATACAGCTGATACGATAAACAGGATGGCACAACATAACAAACTAGATGACACAACCCCAGCGCTCACCTCAAAATGCTGCACTAACCACGGGATTGTTCAATCACATCTACGGTCTCATGTGTATAGGCCTATTAGTCACGCAATGATCCCTAGATAAACAACATTGCCAGATAACAACGGATATCAACAATGGCTTACAAGAACGATAGGGCTCAACATGAATGTCATAACTGTATACCCGATGCTAAATGCCAATAATATGTCATAATAATAAACATAGATCACAACGAAGACATTTAACAATTTACAACAGTCAACAAATCATAAATACGATCCATGTAACACAGAATGACAATTAAACATAATTTATGTTTTACCGAGCTGTAACATACCTATACCACGAAAATGAACTTCAAGAATGATCAACTGAACTTTCTTAGCCTAAATTAATAAAATAAGCCGAAAAATTCCACAACTCATCATTATTTACATTCCAACCATTATCAACTCGATAATCCTTAGATTAATTCCAATGATAACAACCATACTATAACATCTTTAAATATAACACAACAATTCGATATAATTAATAGGCTCGCCAAAATATACCTCGAAGATTTCCAATGATCGAACCTACAACAATTATCCAATAAATATGTCAATAAAACGCTATTCGAACGATGAAAACAAATTAAATCGAAATGGGTAAAAATCCAAATTTCGGCAGCCTACTATCACGCTTAGAAGCTAAAATTTCGGACTAGGAACTTACAAGGTCCAAGTTTACTCTAGTCGCTAGCGGTCTCGAGGCGATAACCCACCGGAAACTCGTCGGAGTTACTGTTCACGAGCTGAAAAATTCAGAAAGCGAGCTGGAGTTAAAGGGAAATCACAAGGCTTAGAACCCACTCCAACACACAACAAAATTCCAAGGAATTAAACTTAAATCTCACCTAAATCGAACCAATAGCAGCAGCTACGAACATGCCTCGATTTTGGTTGAAACGAGCATCAAAAGTGGCGATTCATGGTTCAAAACGAAGCTACTGAAGTAGGGAAGAAAACCCCTCAAACCGTTTGAGATTTCGACGTCGGACGGTAAAGTTATGGCCTCTCAAATTTGAAGGTGCTGAAAGTGACGAAAATGGAGGTGGGTTACATGAATGGGTTTGGGAAATTGGCTTCTTCCTCTTCTCTCTCAAGGATAAGTTGTGTGTATGTATATGTTATTTAGTTACTAAAAAAAATAGTAACACATGCCCAATTTTTGCATTTATTTGCTCTTGTGTGCTATTTCAATCTCTATATGTATTTTATATCGTTTTAACTCCGATATTCTAAAATACATATTTTTAACACACTTCTTGAATTTATTTGGCATAAATAATTATTTTAATTTACAACTCAATAATTATTCTAATTATGCCAAAATTACCGGATAATTAATTTCAGGACCTTACACTAGCTATAGCTTTTGATAAAGCGGTAAGCACTCGGTCCTACAAAATAATTGTAATTTATTTATCTTTTTTTTTGTGATATTCATCATAGGAATAAAATAGACTTATCATTTGATTCATATCTTATTTCATTCTACCATATCAAGTGAGTGCATCCAAAAATCTATATTTATTCTTACATACATGAAGGGTTTCTAATTTTTATTGACCAGAACATGAAGATAAATATAGACCGCCAAATACATTTTTATGGTAATATCACAAGAGTAGCATCATACTCGATCTGTCTCGCGAAAATTTCTTATTTCTTGTTTGATTAATTACTTTCACGAAAATTAATATCAGTCATATCTTTTATTAAAAAAATTTGCTTTTATATTTATATATTTACTTATTTGCGATTTTGGTCATCTATGTTATCAAAATTCATTTTCATATGTTAGCTTCGTTTTTTTATTAAATAATAGTCTATGTAAAATAGTTTATACTCAAAATGATTTTATTACAATTTAACCTGGTCAACTTTTGTAGTTATCTCAATACAAATGAAAGGTCGATCTTCGAAAAAATTACAAACTTTTTGGGAGTTCATAAGCTAGAAAAGATGTTTGCTAAAAAAATATAAAGACATTATAAGATGTTTAAATATGTTGTTTAATAGCTTATATGTGGTTTAAAAAAAGTTGGATCACTCGAAGTTATTTTTTCGAAAAGATTATTTAGTATTTTCTAAAACATATAATAATATAACATCCAAAAATTCAATGAAGGAGATCTCAATTTATGTCCAAAAATATTTTTCCATATCAGATACAAAGACATTCTTATTCAGGACTTGACTAGAATTACATATATGATATCATCCTTAAACTTTCACAAAAGAGCTTAGTTCCCTGAAATGCTTCCAAGGCATGTCCCAGACCACAGCCTCGTAGTTTCCCGGCGCATTGCCGGCAGTCTTATCATTCGCGATGACGACCAATCTGTAATTCGTACCTTCGACTACTTGGGTTTCACCCTTCACCGTCTTTACAAACTCCAACTGCACGTTAGCCTTCTTGTTGTGCTCTGACACCGCGAATCTAGCGATTTCCAACACCTCTGGCACGTTAACGTTCGGAATCGGCCGCCAGTTGCCAACGATGGTACTAGGGAAATGGCCAAGGCTTGGTAATGAAATGAAGCCACCAATATCAAGAGGATCGCATAGAGAAGAGGGCAAGATTTGAGTTGCATATTTTCTTTTGCTGTGAAGAATGCTTTGTGTTAGTTTCTTTTTCTTTGTGTGGAAATACGCAGTGATGCTCTGTAATTTATATAGCACTGCAACTACTTTGCAATTGTGTCATTTGACATATTTGCCCTCAGCTTTTTGGTTGGTTGACTTACTTTCTACTCCAGATGTATGTAATATATATACTTTAAGATTACAATAATAGTGTCAGTATATATACACTTTTTGGGAACTATTTTTTATACAAGTGAGTCAATAATTATTTATTCTAATATTAGCATATCGATACACTTTGTGTGTAAAATAATAGATAAAATTTAAATTTATATAATTTAATTCAAAATTTTTATTTTTATAATATAAAAATGAACTGAAAAAAACTATTATTGAAAAAAGGTATATATCAATTACAAATGGCAGATTATTTTAAATAATTGTTAATCTTTAATACTCCAAAATAGGGGATGCAATTTCAAATTGAGAGTATTTTAGGTAAAAACAAAAAAGGCTTCACCAAGCACATCAAATTGTTTTGCACATGCATTGTATGTATAATGGAAAACTCTTATTTCAAAAAATAAAAAGGATAAAATTATATCTTTTGTCATGTAACATGAATGTTTTTCATTTTCAATTATGGTATCGATCAATTCATATTTGTAATCCTCTAGCTTGCACATATTTTTCAATTTCAGTCATTTTTTACGTTGCATCATACATGTCTACAATGTATCATCGTCACGTCATTAATTTTCGATGACACACCATCATATTCAGGTGACATGTCTTCATTTTCCACTGATAAGTCAACACTCAAATAGAAAAAATGTGTAAATTAGTGGACGAAAATTATAAATTGACTAATAACATGACAAAAACTGAAAAACATGCAAGTTATACGGCCAAAATTTTAATTTTCCATGTGTATAAAATAATGTCTACAAAATATAATTAATATTTTAATTCATTTTTTTATTTTACCGTCTAAACTAAATTTAATTTTTTATACTAACAATAATATATTATAAAAATAAAATATAATTATAAATGATGGATAATTTTAAAAATTTATTTTTAATTTTACTCCTTCAAAATAGGAGAAGAGGTTTAAAAAATGTGGATATTTGAAGTATAGCGAAAAGGCTTCTTCATCGTCTTCAAAGGTAGTGTCCGAGTTGATAGAGTATGTGAGTGTTTAACCAATAGTCAGGAGTTCAATTCTCACTATCAAAATCTTCTCAGACGAGCTTGTCACACAAAACTTGGCCAATATGATTTACATGGCTAATGTGGTGTGCATACTGCTACATTAATCCGGGATTTTTTTATTATGCACTGAACGTAGCTGCGGGTTCCCACATCATATAAAAAGCCTCTTCACCATTCACACCATTTTTTTAAGGGATATGCATTCAATTTTAGTTAAAGCCTTTATTGTCTTTTGGGAAGATTATAATGAAGGAAAGTAGGGAACTAAAAAATAATGACTTTTTGAACAAGTATTTTAAAATATTTTTATTGTTTTATAAGTGAAAAACTTAAATTGTGTGTGTATAAGATTTTAGTAAAACCTTTTTGAAAAATATTGTAGGACCGAAGGCTTGCCACTTTACCAAAAGTTTTAGCTGACGGTAATGGTGTAACTCAAATCTTTTAAACCGCACAGCATCTCAAGCACCACGGTTCGATCGCTCTACCAAGCAGGAACAATTATTGCACCCAACAAATCTTCCTCCCAATAATTGTACTCTTTGCAATCAATGGAAATCGAACCTATGACCTTGGCTCTGATACCAAGTGTAGAATCGAGCGCTTGCCGTTTTACCAAAAGATATAGCTGGTGGTAATGATGTAATTCAAATCTTTTATACCGCACAGCCGCTCAAGCAACACGGTTCGATCGCTCTACCAAGCAAAGACAATTATTGCACTCAACAAATATTTTTTAAAAATTGTTATCAAAGTATATTTTTTAAATAACAATTGAGAGGTGTTTTTGTATGTTTTTATAATAAAAAACGCGGGTTAAAGAGAATGAAAAGAATTTTATTCAATTGTTGTCAAAATTCTTTATAATTATTTTAAATTTTAAAATCGCTTTTTTCTTAAAAAATAATTGTCCAAACACCTTTTTAACTCTAAAATGTTGTTGTAGAATATTTGTCTAAACACGTATTTGTTTTTAAAACAACTTTTACAATAATTTTATAATTTTTTTGTAAAAATTCTTTTATAAAACGTTTTATAAATATTTATCCAAACAAAGTCTATACATTGTGAGAGAATTTGTGAGGCTCATTTACTCTAACGACAATTAATGATCAAAAATAATGGTTTGATTTAAAACTGCAGCGGAAAAAGGTTTAAAATATTTAAAACGGACCTCAGGGCCTAGAAAAATTTCGACATGACCTCCCCGTAAGTAGGACATCCCGAAAACTCAAGCAGCATTTTATATCAAAATATACTCCAACTAGAGTCATTAAAACAAAACCAAAGTCAACAACCTATAGCCGCACTGGCCAGAACTAAACAGAATTTAAAACTTATCAAATACTCGCCAGATCATTAAAATCACAGAGTCGCCTCAGAACATAACCAGAACAACCAAATATCAATACAGATACACAGGGCATCTCCTTGGCAAATAAACTACAATACAAGACTGATTAAACTCAAGACATATATATAGACTAACTGGGAGACTCCACTGAACAGAACCAAGCAATCCAACCTCAATTCCGAGCTCCACTGCTGGAACCCCGGCCTGATGCTGCAAAACGACTCGGGAGATCTACCATGGTGCCCAATAGCAACCACAGCAGCCCCCCAGTAAACAACTGAGGCTAGGATTCTGGTATGAAACAGTTCAACAATAACAACAATAACATAAATCATGCATAATCATATAATAAAATGTAATATGCAATGCATGAAAGGCTCAACGAATAACCGGGATAACAGGAGCCAACAAACGGTACGATAACAACTGGAATAATGCTCGAGCAACAACACAGGGGAGCTACATCGTCATGCAGCTAAACCGCCCTGCCAAGTATGCGAGGTATGCCAAGCTGTGCTGAAAAACACCCCTGACTCGGCCTCCATACAGTTGATACGATATAAAAGGATGGCACAACAAAACGAACTAGATGACACAATCCTAGCGCTCACCTCAAAAGGCTGCACTAACCACGGGATTGTTCAATCACATCTACGGTCTCATGTGTATAGGCCTATCAGCCACACAATGATCCCGAGATAAACAACAGTGCCAGATAACAATGGATATCAACAATGGGCTAACAAGAACGATAGGTGTGAGAACCCGGATTTTTCGAAGCAAAGCACCTCAAAAAGCTCGGAAAGTAGCTCAAAAAGAAGCCGAGGCAATGCAAAACCTTGAGAATTAAGGGTACGTCGCTCGGAAGAGGAAATCCTCAGCTCACAAGCTAAAACCCTCAGCTCAAGGAAGCTCCAAGATTCTTGGACAAGAAACCCTCAGCTCAAAAGCTAAAACCCTCAGCTCAAGGAAGTTCATTCATTCTTGGGGAGAAAACCCCAAGCTCATGAGCTCAATCTTCCAGCTCAAAGAAGCTCAACCATGCTTGTCCTAAAAAGGCCAAAAAGAGAGCTAAAGGAGAAGTTAAAGGTTTGGACAAACTTAGTATGCAAGAAATGACCATTGAGATAACCAATGAAGGAGCTAAGGGAGGAGCTAAGAGGCTAGGACAAATTTATGGTGCAAGGAATGACTCTTGGTGCTTGGCATATCTTTGACCACCATTATGATCATCATTACTCCATTCTTGGAGGCCAAGAAATCAGCCAAATGGCTAGGTGGAAAGCCTTTCTTTCTCCTATAAATACCACCTCAAGGTTGGAAGAAAAGCACACCAAAAATCACTCTCAAATTTCGGCCAAAGGAGAGCAAGGAAGAGGAGGAAATTCTTGCAGTGCAGGCGATCAAAATTTACGTCGAAGTGCTGCTAAAATTGTGTCTCAGTCTGCTCGAAGGAATAATCGTAGTGCTGCGCGATTGAAGATCGCATTTGTTAAAGTCACGATGAAGTGCTGCTCAATTTTCGAGAGGAACTTTGTACGAGAATCGGTAAGTGGGCTTTTGTTATATATTCGTTTGTATTTTTAAACTTGAATATATATTATGACATGCATGATTGTGAGTCTCCATTTTCGAAAATATGAAGTCTGTCCGTTTAAAATTTCGATCGATTATATGCTAAGTCTGTTATTCGAAATTCTTTGGTTCCGCTGAATCCGTCTGAAACTCTGATATCTGAAAACTCTGATATGTTCTGTCTAGTAAACTCTGAATCTGTGTTGCACTGTTACGATTCGAATTTGAAATGGGACGAGAATTGTGATTCTGTATGGCCCCCATTGGTGGGTATAAAATCATGTTCTGTTCTGGCCCCCATTGGTGGGTATAAAACCATGTTCTGTCTGGCCCCCATCGGTGGGTATAAAACCGTGTTCTGGCCTCACCCCTTAGAGGACTAACATATTGGGGACAATTTGACCATGGAAATGAGATGAGTAACAGTGTTCTGTCTGTTCCGATCTGTTCTGTTCTGAATTGTTCTGATCTGTTTCTGAATTGCTCTGAATCGTCTGAAACCTCTGTCTCATATTTGTTTCGTTTCTGTTATGATGAGTTAAAAGTAATAAGGTTTGAAAGTTTGTTAAAGAAATGTTTTAAAGATTAAGTTCTATATGTATCATTGGAAATCGATCGACCCCCACTTGCTGAGTGTTTCCCAAAACACTCACCCCTTACAAATTTCAGATAAAAATGAAAAGCAAATAAATGAGGAGGAACAAGAAGCCTTCTGGGGATGGTAGCCGATGAGCAAGATACAAGAAATCAAGACTTTATTTTCCTTTTGTTCAGTTTCCGCATTTGCAACTCTGACGTATTCTTATTTCTATTGTCAATATAAAGACAATGTTTAATTTATGAAAAAGACTGGTTTTTGGCATTTGATACGAGGCTTAATTGTTTTCAAGAAATCGTAAAACAATGCCGGATGTCACCGACGCTTCGGACACGGGGCGTGACATTTAAGTGGTATCAGAGCCGCCTGGTTCATAATTCCGCTGGGATTTTGACAGACAAAATTTGAAGAAGTCAAATTTTGGCAAAAGCCTAGTACATTCTGAAACAAACTCTCATTCTTTCCAAAAATTCTTTGAGAAATTCGAAATCTATTTCCTTCAATCATTCTGCAAACTCTTAGTATCGAAAATCCCACGACAACATTGTTTGTGCCTTTCTATCCTTTATTCGATTCTGGAATTTTACCTCAACGGATGCCTTCGTGCTCGTGCTCAATCCGTCCTTCGCAAGCGTCAACATACCATGGAAAACCCAAACACGAGAGATTGCAACCCTAAAGGATCAACTCGATATAGAAAAACAAGAGAACAAGAACTCGTAAAGATCAAGAACCTACTTAAAACTGATATACAACGTCTCACCTATCGCCTTGACAGATCAAAGATTCAGCTCGCCCTAACACTACGTAATCCATCTCACGTGATACGACCCCTAATCGAAAGTTGATAGTAAAGATTGAAACTGAGAAGGATCTTGCTCACCGCTCTTTTATCAACATGAAGACCTTTCTAGCAAGCAAGAACGTTACATCTCCAAGCTTCATGGTGATATGGATAGAATGCAAGAACAACACTATATGCACCTTGTCATGGAAAACATGGAAGAAGAAGAAGAAGCATCTATGGAAGTAGTGGAAAAAAAGAACAGTGATGATGAAGAAATGATAAGGTAGGCTAGACTGGTATTATGGTTATACGATACTATAAGAAAGAAGTGTAACATTTCTTTGAAAATGTACAGAGATAAGTTGAATTATATTTTTGGGAACATACCTATCAGAGATAATTTGACTTATATTTTTGGGAATACAAATACTCTGATATAAGTTGACTTACATTTTTGGGAATACAAATACTCTGATATAAGTATATTCAGTGCCAATTTTATTTAGTGTACTATGGTAAATTTCAACGTCATTCTGAGAATTGGTTGGTTGGACAAGAATCATGCAATGGTAAATGATTCGGGGTAAGAATGCCAAACTCCAATCCAAGAATAAATCATATTTTATGGTAAGGATAAGGAACCGAAGTCCTTTCTTACTGCCTCTCAGATCTAGAAAGGTATGGAGTATGGCAAAGAAGTCTAACTAACAATAATGAGAGAAGCAAAAGAAGGAATTGAGCTCAAGGTATAAATATTCCTGTGGTACGAGAGCTCCGAAAGCGTTACTTTGAATTATCTCAGACTGTGAAGTAGAATTCGAAAGTAATTTGATGGTTCGTGCTACACTAAAATCTAATGAACCCTAGCAAATGGCGTCAGTTAAACTCAAGAAGCTAAAAGATCAATTCCAAGATTTGTTAGTCAAAAACAAATCTGACTAAGTGCCTATCCTTGGGAGCTTCAGTCTTATTGACACAAAAGAATAGTGAAAGCACAAGATAGTGTGTCGATCTACAAAGAACTCAATAAGATCAAGAACAAATGTCATTTTTCAAGAATAGATGACCTTTTCTATCAGTTAAAAGGAGCTAAGATCTTTTCGAAGCTCTATCTAAGGTCAGACTACCACAATTGAAGGCCAAGGCAGAGAATATTCGTAAAACAGCCTTAAAAAGAAAAGGGTATGGACACTATGAGTTCACGATAATACCTTTTTGACCTGACCAATGCTCCAGCAACATTCATAGAACTCATGAACAGAGTGTTCAAGAAAATTCCTCGACAAGTTTGTGGTAGCATTTATTGATGACATTCATGCATATTCAACAAGTGAGTAAGACCGCAAGGAAGATCTTCGTCTTGCTCTACCGATGCTCAGAGGAAAATAACTAAATACTAAATTTAATAAATGTGAATTTTGATTAAAAATTGTCACATTCTTCGGTCATATAATCTATGAAATGGGCATATAAGTGGATCACCAATAAGGTGGAGGCAATCATAGACTGGCCTTGATCGAATACTGAAATAGAAATTTGAAGTTTTTGGGATTAGTTGGCTATTAAGAAAATGTGTTGAAGGATTTTCTTCCGCTCACCAAGCTCACTCAGAAGAACTCTAAATTCAATTAGAGTGAAGAATGTGAGAAGAGTTTTTAGATCTTGAAAAAGAAACTAGTTTCTACGCTAGTATTAGTACTTCCCGAAGAAGGCAAGAATTTCAGAATTTACAATGATGCATCAAAAGAGGATTGTGATGTGTTCTCATTCAAGAGGGCAAGTAATTGCCTATGCAACGATGAAATTAAAATCATGTGAGCAAAATTATCCAACACATGATAGTGAATTAGCCACAATTATATTTGAGCCAAAGATCCAGAGAATCAATTTCTTTGGTGGCAAATGTGTGAAATTTATCGATCATCAAAGCCTCAAATACTGTTCAAACAAAAGGAATTAAACATGAGGCAAAGACGGTGGATCGAACTATTGAAGATATTTTAGGGCGTGTGCCATGAACCTCGGAGGAATTAAATAAACACCCCTCTTGATTGAATTTTTCGATAACAATAATTATCATTGAAGTATTGAAATCAGAGAGAAAGCTATCATGGTACTTGAATTGTTGATAAAGTAGCTATTATCAAGGAAAAACTCAAGGCAGCTCATGATCGACAAAAGAGCTGGGCTGATTTAAAGTGAAAACCGTTGGAGTTTGAAATCGGTGAGAAAGCTTACGATAACGTTTCCCTATGAAAAGAGTGGTTCGATTCAGCAAATCTAGAAATCTAACTCCAAGGTATGTCGACCCTTCATAATACTGGGAAAAGTGGGAAACCTAGCTTATCGGCTGGTTTTACCACTAGGCATGTCAAGGATTGACAACATCTTCCACGTCTCACAGCTAAGGAAGTATGTCTCAGATCCAAGTCAGAATTTTAAAGTTGCATCGCTACTAAACGAAGGAAAGAAGTCCCTATTCAAATAGTGGACACCAAAGACCAAGTGCTGAGACGCTAAACAATTCCATATATCAAGATACAATGGTCAAATCATATGGAATGAGAAGCAACTTGGGAATTTGAAGAAAGTATGCGCACCCGGCACCCTCATCACTTTATTGATCTAGCTAACTAAAGTTTCGAGGACGAAACTTCCAATAAGGAGGGTGGGATGTGAGAACCCGGATTTTTCGAAGCAAAGCACCTCAAAAAGCTCGGAAAGTAGCTCAAAAAGAAGCCGAGGCAATGCAAAACCTTGAGAATTAAGGGTACGTCGCTCGGAAGAGGAAATCCTCAGCTCACAAGCTAAAACCCTCAGCTCAAGGAAGCTCCAAGATTCTTGGACAAGAAACCATCAGCTCAAAAGCTAAAACCCTCAGCTCAAGGAAGTTCATTCATTCTTGGGGAGAAAACCCCTAGCTCATGAGCTCAATCTTCCAGCTCAAAGAAGCTCAACCATGCTTGTCCTAAAAAGGCCAAAAAGAGAGCTAAAGGAGAAGTTAAAGGTTTGGACAAACTTAGTATGCAAAAATGACTATTGAGATAACCAATGAAGGAGCTAAGGGAGGAGCTAAGAGGCTAGGACAAATTTATGGTTCAAGGAATGACTCTTGGTGCTTGGCATATCTTTGACCACCATTATGATCATCATTACTCCATTCTTGGAGGCCAAGAAATCAGCCAAATGGCTAGGTGGAAAGCCTTTCTTTCTCCTATAAATACCACCTCAAGGTTGGAAGAAAAGCACACCAAAAAGCACTCTCAAATTTGGCCAAAGGAGAGCAAGGAAGAGGAGGAAATTCTTGCAGTGCAGGCGATCAAAATTTACGTCGAAGTGCTGCTAAAATTGTGTCTCAGTCTGCTCGAAGGAATAATCGTAGTGCTGCGCGATTGAAGATCGCATTTGTTAAAGTCACGATGAAGTGCTGCTCAATTTTCGAGAGGAACTTTGTACGAGAATCGGTAAGTGGGCTTTTGTTATATATTCGTTTGTATTTTTAAACTTGAATATATATTATGACATGCATGATTGTGTGTCTCCATTTTCGAAAATATGAAGTCTGTCCGTTTAAAATTTCGATCGATTATATGCTCAGTCTGTTATTCGAAATTCTTTGGTTCCGCTGAATCCGTCTGAAACTCTGATATCTGAAAACTCTGATATGTTCTGTCTAGTAAACTCTGAATCTGTGTTGCACTGTTACGATTCGAATTTGAAATGGGACGAGAATTGTGATTTTGTATGGCCCCCATTGGTGGGTATAAAACCATGTTCTGTTCTGGCCCCTATTGGTGGGTATAAAACCATGTTCTGTCTGGCCCCCATCGGTGGGTATAAAACCGTGTTATGGCCTCACCCCTTAGAGGACTAACATATTGGGGACAATTTGACCATGGAAATGAGATGAGTAACAGTGTTCTGTCTGTTCCGATCTGTTCTATTCTGAATTGTTCTGATCTGTTTCTGAATTGCTCTGAATCGTCTGAAACCTCTGTCTCATATTTGTTTCGTTTCTGTTATGATGAGTTAAAAGTAATAAGGTTTGAAAGTTTGTTAAAGAAATATTTTAAAGATTAAGTTCTATATGTATCATTGGAAATCGATCGACCCCTACTTGCTGAGTGTTTCCCAAAACACTCCCCTTACAAATTTCAGATAAAAATGAAAAGCAAATAAATGAGGAGGAACAAGAAGCCTTCTGGGGATGGTAGCCGATGAGCAAGATACAAGAAATCAAGACTTTATTTTCCTTTTGTTCAGTTTCCGCATTTGCAACTCTGATGTATTCTTATTTCTATTGTCAATGTAAAGACAATGTTTAATTTATGAAAAAGACTGGTTTTTGGCATTTCGATACGAGGCTTAATTGTTTTCAAGAAATCGTAAAACAATGCCGGATGTCACCGACGCTTCGGACACGGGGCGTGACAATAGGGCTCAACATGAATGTCATAACTGTATGCCCGATGCTAAATGCCAATAATATGTCACAATAATAAACATATATCACAACGAAGACATTTAACATATTACAACAGTCAACAAATCATAAACACGATCAGTGCAACATAGAATGACAATTAAAAATAATTTATGTTTTACCGTCGTATGTTACCGAACTGTAACATACCTAAACCGACTCTAAAATCACAACAAGCTCAACTTTAATCTCCTCGACCTAACAATGATAAAAATAGGTCGAATAATTCACAATTCGCCAATAAAACTAAATTAATCCAACTTATTGATTTTTAATTATCAAAACTTAATTCCCAAATCAATTTCAACAATTCTGAAATTTCAACTAAATAACCGTAATTCTCCAAAATAATCACACGATTAACTCGATACTAATTCACAAACTCTTCGATTTATACCTCAAAGCTCTCCAATGATCGAACCTACAAATAAACCCAATATATACGTCAATATAATGCATTAAAATCGACAAAGCAAAATTAAATCGAAGCGGGTAAAATTACACTTCGGGGCAGCCTACTTATGCACCGAAAAATCTGGAATTGGATCCAAAATTACCAAGATCGAAGTATAAACTAGTCGCTAGCGGTCCAATGTTGCTACTCGCCGGAAAAGACGTCGGAAAACACTATTCACGATCAAAAACCGGACTGAAAACTAGCTGGAAAATGCAGGAACAGCAAGGTAAGATTTAAGCTTCAAATCCTTGCTCAATATACACCAAAGAACCAAGAAAAACCAAGCAATAGCTCACCTAAAATCGAACAAGAAACTCGAACAGGAGCAGTCCCAAAACAGGGTTTGATTGGGGCTGAAACGAGCATAAAAAGTAGCGATTCATGGTTCAAAACGAAGCTACTGATGTAAGGAAGAAAACCCCTCAAACCATTCGTGATTTCGACGCCGGACGGAAAAGTTATGGCTTCTCCAAATGAAGGTGCTGAAAGTGACAAAAATGGAGAAAGGGGGAAGGAAGGTTACGGGATTGGGGATTGGGTTTCTGATTTCTTCCTTTCTTTCTCCAAAAGACAAATTGTGTGTATGTATATGTATATTTAGTTACTAAAAAAATTGTAACACATGCCCAATAATCCCGGTTTTGCATTTATTTGCTCTTGTGTGCTATTTCAATCTCTATATGTATTTTTATATCGTTAAATTCTCCGATATTCTAAAATACATATTTTTAACACACTTCTTGAATTTATTTGGCATAAATAATTATTTTAATTTACAACTCAATAATTATTCTAATTATGCCAAAATTACCGGATAATTAATTTCAGGACCTTACAGAATTTCATAAATACGAAAGTCATGTCGAAGAATTTGAATTAGGACAAGTGTTTAAGAATACCATTTTTTTTACTTTTATGAATTTTTTAAATATATTTCTATTATCCACCGACCATTGTACACTTTATTTTTTAAAAATAATAATTTTTTTCATATGATAATAATAAAATTAAAATATAAATTAAGAAAGTTGTTTTGCCCCTAATTAATGTTCATGATAGAGAGAATTGAAACAAAATTTGACAAAAAAACGAAATCTTTAGTTGAAAATGGTCCAAATAGAAATGATGTCGTTATGATATGAAAAACTATTTTTTATGAAAAACTAGGCATAATATGTTATCAAATTTCAGTTTTAGTTTGTTATATTTGTTTTTTTATTCTGTATACAAATAATTCATATTCAAATATGATTTAATTACAATTTGACGTAGTCAACTTGCATAGTTATCAAAATCGAAATGAAAGGTCAAACGAAAAACTTGTAAACTTTTTGGGAGTTTGTAAGCGTGGTAATATATTATTATGAGATGTTTAAATATGTTGTTTTTTTACGGCTTATATGTGGTTTGAAAAATAGTCGGATCACTTAAAATTATTTTTTAAATATCTTATTTAGTATTTCTAAAAAGTGCAATAATATAACATCCAAAAATCCAATGACAGAGATCTCAAATTATGTTCGAAAATATTTTTTATATTAAATATAAAGACATTCTTATTCAAGATGCTAGCATTACATATATAATATCTCCCTTAAACTTTCACAAAAGAGCTTAGTTCCCTGAAATGCTTCCAAGGCATGTCCCATACCACAGCCTCGTAATTTCCCGGAGCATTGCCGGCAGCCGCATCATTCGCGATGATGACCAATCTGTAATTCGTACCTTCGACTAATTGGGTTTCACTCTTCACCACCTTTACAAACTCCAACTGCACGTTATCCTTCTTGTTGTACTCCGACACCGCAAATCTAGCGATCTCCAACACTTCTACCACGTTAACGTTCGGAATCGGCCGCCAGTTGCCAACTATGGCACTAGGCGAAATGGCCAAGGCTTGGTAATGAAATGAAGCCACCAATATCAAGAGGAGCACATAGAGAAGAAGGCAAGATTTGAGTTGCATATTTTTCTGCTGTGAAGAATGCTTTGTGTTAGTTTCTTTCTTATTTGCGAGGAAATACGCAGTGATGCTATGTCATTTATATAGCTAGCACTGCAACTACTTTGCAATCGTGTCATATATATACTTTAAGATTACAATATTATTCTCATGTATTCACTTTTTAGAACTATTTTTTATACAAGTGATCTAATAATATAAATAATATAATACTAGTTTTTTTATGAAAATTATAATACTAGTAATTTGATACACTTTGTGTGTAAAATAATGGATAAAATATAAATTTATATTTTATTCAAAAATTTTATTTTTTATAACCCAAACTAAATTGAAAATTTATTAAAAATAATATATTAGAAAGAAATAAAATAAAATTATAAATTATAGGTTATGTTAAATAACTTTAAAAATAATTATTAATCTTTACTCCTTTAAAATATGGGATGAAGTTAAAAATGAGAGTTTTTCAAAAAGTTAAATGAGAGTAATCCACAAAACTGACAAAAAAATATAGTCATCTAATCCCTTAATTTGTATTTTTGCACATATGTTTTGTGTACAAATAGTGTATACAATATATAATTATACATTTTTATTCATTTTTATTTTTGCACGTATGTTTTGTGTACAAATAGTGTATACAATGTAAGGCTCTGTAAGTAATTATCCGGTAATTTGGCATAATTAGAATAATTATTGAGTTGTAAATTAAAATAATTATTTATGTCAAATAATTTTAGAAAGTGTGTTAAAAGTATGTATTTTAGAATATCGGAGAATTTAACGATATAAAATACTTATAGAGTTTAAATAACACACGAGAGCAAAATAAATACAAACCTGGATAAATGGGCTTGAGTTACTACTTTTGGTGACTAATTAATATTTATACATACAACACACACCTCCATTTATAGAAAGATTAAGGAAAAGGGGGAAATAATAAAGAAGGAAGCCAACACAATTCTCGTCACTTGTGTAGCGGCTGCGATGGAATCGCCATATCTCCTCCGTCCCAAGTTGAAACTCAAAAATTCTTGAAGGATTATCTTCCTAACATCCTTAGCTTCGATTCAAGCCATAATCGCGAATTTTGAGCAAGGAAACGAGCAGATCAAAGCTCCATTTTGTGAGCCCTGTTTATGTGCATTAGTTTTTGGTGAGTTTTCAGTTTTTGTGCTTCAGAATTTCGAGTTTTTGTGTATTGTGCGTTAAGAATCTCGACTTGTGATTAAATAGAACTTGTAGATCTGTTTGTTAGCTTTCTAGAGCCGCTAGAATCATCGAATTCCAATTAGAAAAGGATTTTATATGAATTTTCTACCAAAATGCATCAAAACCAAATTATGCAATTGAGCTGTGTAGAATACCTTCTGTAATTCGAGAATATGACCTCTGTGCAGTTGGAATTTGGAATTTTGGTTCAAATGAAATTGTAGAGCTAATGTCTTGTCTTCGAAATGAGACTTGAATCGTTAAATTCTTGTAAGAATTGCGCAAGTTATGGCTATTTTTCTGAAACTGCTCAGTAGAAGATTTTCTGTCCGAGAATTGGTGAGTGGCAGTGTGTTCTTGCAAATTCTGAGATTAATGTACTGAGATTATGAAGATAGTTTCAACTAGAAAAACTTAGATAATTGAGTTTTCTTTCAGTTCAAATTGACGGATATTGATTTGAGTTAATATTGAGCGAGATATGAATTTTATACTCTTTAGTGCCAAATCGGACATTGGAATAGAATGTAGTTTTCATGATCGGCTTATTGTTGTTTTGTTTAGGCCAAGGATCTTGAAGTAAATTTGATATTGGATTTGTCAAGTTGGTATATGTATGTTACAGCTAGGTAACATACGACGATAAAACATAAATTATGTTTAATTGTCATTCTGTGTTGCACTGATCGTATCTATGACTTGTTGATTGTTGTAAATTGTTAAATGCCTTCGTTGTGGTATATATTTATTATTGTGACATATTATTGGTATTTAGCATAGGGCATGATGTTATGACATTCATGTTGCGCCCTATCGTTCTTGTTAGCCCATTGTTGATATCCGTTGTTATCTGGCACTGTTGTTATCTTGGGATTATGATTGTTAAATGCCTTCGTTGTGGTATATGTTTATTATTGTGACATATTATTGGTATTTAGCATAGGGCATGATGTTATGACATTCATGTTGCGCCCTATCGTTCTTGTTAGCCCATTGTTGATATCCGTTGTTATCTGGCACTGTTGTTATCTTGGGATTATGATGTGGCTGATAGGCCTATACACATGAGACCGTAGATTTGATTGAACAATCTCGTGGTTAGTGTAGCCTTTTGAGGTGAGCGCTTGGATTTTGTCATCTAGTTCGTTCTGTTGTGCCATCCAGTTGTATCGTATCAGCTGTATGGAGGCCGAGTCAAGGGTGTTATTCAGCACAGCCTGGCATACCTCGCATACTTAGTAGGGCGGTTTAGCTTCATGACGATGTAGCTCCCCTGAGTTATTGCTCGAGCATTATTCCAGTTGTTATCGTACCGTTTATTGGCTTCTGTTATCCCGATTATCGTTGAGCCGTTCATGCATTGCACATTACATTTTATTATATGATTATGCATGATTTATGTTTATTGTTGTTATTGTTGAACTGTTGCATACCAGAATCTTAACCTCAATTGTTTATGGAGGGGCTACTGTTGTTGCTTTTGGATACCATGGTAGATCTATCGAGCCGTTTTGTAGCATCAGGCCGAGGTTCCGCCAGTGGAGATCGGGATTGAGGTTGGATTGCTTGGTTATGTCTTGAAGTTTGTTTCAGTCTTGTGTTGTAGTTCATTTGTCAGGGAGATGCCCCGTGTATCTGTAGTGATATTGGTTATTTTCTTATGTTCTGAGTCGACTCTGTGGTTCTTATGATCTGGTGAGTACTTGGTAAGTTTTAATTCTTCTTAATCCTGGACAGTGCGGCTATAGGTTGTTTGACTTTGATTTTTGTTTTAATGACTCTAGTTGGAGTATATTTTTATATAAACTGCCTTTTGAGTTTTTCAGGATGTCCTAATTATGAGAAGGTAATGCCAAAAAATTTCTAGGCTCTGAGGTCCATTTTAAAGTATTTTAAACATTTTTTCCGCTGCTGCTTTAAATCAAAAATTATTATTTGATAATTAATTGTAATTAGAGTAAATGAGCCTCACATACAATATATAATTATACATTTTTTATTCAATTTTATTTTTTACAATCTAACCTAAATTAAAAAAATTACTAAAAAACATGTATATTATATAAATAATAAAATTATAAATGATGAATCATTTTAAATAATATGAAAATAACTATTTGTGATGTCCATTTATTCTAATGACAATTAATGATCAAACAATAATGATTTAATTTTATTCTGCAGCGGAAAAATGGTTTAAAATACTTTAAAACGGACCTCAGAGCCTAAAAAAATTTTCAACATGACCTCCCCGTAAGTAGAACATCTCAAAAAACTCAAGCATCAGAAAATAGTAAAATGACTTAAGACTGACGCTACGATAATATAAACAATCACATGCAAGTGTCAATCAGGCACACGTCAACAATTCTCAAGCATCAGTTCAACTAAGCCGGCAAGACTTTGAAACATACTAAAACTGATCCAAACTAAATAAAACAAGTCAAACACCCATACAGATACTCGGGACATCTCCCCGACAAATAAAATACGGCATAGAACTGATGCAAACTCCAAGACAACCATAAAGACTAGCTGGGAAACTTCAATGGACAAAACCAAGCAACCCCACCTCAATCACGAGCTCTGCTAGTGGAACCTCTGCTGGTGCTGCAAAACCACTCGTGAGATCTACCATGGTGACCAAAAGCAACAACAACAGCCCTTCCAGTAAACAAATGAGGTTAGGATTCTGCTATGAAACCGTTCAACAAACATAACAACACATAAATGCATCAATATAAAAAAAGAAAAAAAAAAAAAAAAATGTAGATGAAATGTCCAAATGCTGAACATGGATCAATATCAACGAGGTAAACGGAGCCAAATGAACGTATTATCACAAGAATAATATTCGAACGACACACAGGGAGCTACATCGTCATGTAGTAAACCTCTCTGCCAAGTATGCGAGGTATGCCAGGCTGTGCAAATTAATACCCCAAATCGGCCTCCATACAGCTGTAACAATATATAACAGGATGGCACAAAACAACCGGATGACACAATCCCCGCTCACCTCAAAATGTTGCACTAACCACGAGATTATTCAATCATATCTACGATATCATTTGTATCAGTGTATATAGGCCTATCAGCCACACCATGATCACGAGATAAACAAAAGTGCCAGATAACAATGAATATCAACAAGGGCTGACAAGAACGATATGAATCAACTGAATGTCATAATATCATGTCCTATACTAAATACCATAGAATATGTCACATAATGATCATATAAAACAACGAGGAATTTAGCGACACACATAACCCACATAAGTACGTAAACAACAACATCACGTATTTATATTTAAAATAAATTTATGTGTTCTGTTGTATGTTATCGAACTGTAACTACCATACCAACTTGACAATTCCAATTATCAACTTTACTTCAAGATCCTCACCTAAAACACATAAGAATAAGCCGAATAAAAACCCATCTCACCGGAAAAAATCAATAAGAAATTCAATCATCTCGACACGATAAACGCCCAAAAACAGAAATCATGAAAACTACATTTTGTTATAGTTCCGAATTCGACACTTCATAGCATAAAATTCATATATCCCTCAATATGACTCAAATCAATATCCGCAAATTGGAAATGAAAAGAAACTCAATTATCTAATTTTGTCCGGTTGAAACCATATTCAAATTCCCAATTGATTGAGCCCAACATTTCATTGAATACACTATATCCAATCTGTTCTCGGATCATAATGGCAGTTGAGCAGTTTCAAAAAAAAAAAGGTGCATAACTCTCTCAATCTTGATAGATTTTAACTATTCAAGTCTCATTTCAAATATACACATATATATACACTTTTTGTTTGAACCACAATTTTAGAATTGAAGGACCGTTTGCTGAGCATCTTTCAGATGCTTCAAAAAAAATATTCTCCAATGAGCTGCAATAGCTCGTTTCTGAGAATATTAACATCGATGAATTAAATCGAGTTTGGTTAAAAACCAAGCCGAAGAAACTCGAAGTAATCCTTCGTGAAGAAAACTGTTATTTAGAAAATGTTTTAACTTATTAAACTAAATAACCGAAAAAGGGTATATTAGTTTTTGCATTCATCAGTTCAGTTATGGTGACAACTGAACTAACGGATACTCTAACTGATCCAAACAGTTTGAAAACAATAATTAATCAGTTAAATACACAAGATATGTTTATGGATATTCGGAGACTTCAACTGCTCCTACGTCACCCCTTCTACTACCGCCTCGGTAGGATCCACTAGAAGACTTTGATTTATACAACTCTTTGTACAAATCCACTCAGCTAGGACTTACACTACTGCCTAAACTGAACTCCTAGATACGACTGAAGGCAGCACCTTCCAGCCAACACTTTTTAACGTCTATGTGTTCCAAGACTATATACCAAGTTTAACGTCTTTGTGCAAGACTGTATATGAGTGGTTGAGAGAATTTGTGTGTAAGAACTGAACAAGGATGTTCTCACACACTGAGGGAAAATGGCTTCTAAACTAAGCAGATAACACGTTAAAGTGTCCCTCTGGGTTGAATGTTTTCTGAAATCAGATGTGCAATGTGCGTGCCCTTTCCTTTCTCTCTTGAAGAAGCTTTGTGTATTGAATCTCGTTCTTTTTCTTCAGCTTCTTCTTTTGGTGTATATTTCTTATTCTTTGAGTCTTCACTGATCTTCTCTTTATATAGGCGGAAAGCTGAACGTACCGTGAGACCCATTTATTGTATCCGTTGCATCTTGAATTCGTTTCTTGGACTTTATGTCTCGACTTTTCGATGCCCTTCTGAAACGTTTTGTCTTTAATGCTCTGATGCAACGTCCATTATTGTCCTTGGATTGGACAATAGCTTTGTACCTTTACGTACAGCTGGACTCCACTGAAAGAGTTTGTCTTCATCCATAACTTAAAGATTCTGACTGAAGCTTCGAACTAGTCAGTTGAACTGATCTTCAGTTGGGCTGGTGAATCAGTTGAGTCGTCAGTGGAACTGATTTTCACTATTGTTCAGTTGGACTGATCAGCTGGGTTTCTTCATCAGTTGAACACTCCTTCGCTGGCCAGGATTCTGAGGTTCTCCTGCTGAACCACCTATCAACTGGACAATCAGCTGGACTGCTCAATTGACGTAACAGTTAGACTGATTCAGTTTGTGCGATCAGTTGAGTCTTCGTTTGTTTTGTCGATGTAAACAGCTCGTGAATGATCCTAGGTGCTGCACACTACGTAGATTATTAGTAACACAATTAACAAGTTTGTTATCATCAAAATCAAGATTGCGAACTTGAAAAATTCTAACAAGAATCCAAGTGTACAAAGGTCATAAGCTCGAATTACAGTAGTATTTCTACACAGTTTAATTGCGAATTCGGTTTTGACACATTTTGGTAGAAAATCATAAAAAAACCGTTTCTAATTGAAATTTGATAATTACAGTGCTCATGATAGCCAACAAAAAAGATCTACGGTCTTTATTTATGTCATTTCTAAAAACTCAAGCAGTAAAAATCGCAGCAACAAGAAGAACAACTCGCCAAAACGGTCAAGAAATCACGCATAAACAGAGCACAATAATAGCAGCTTCGATCTAACCGAATCCTTGCTCAAAATGATTGATTTATAGATTGAATCGAAGTTTAGGATGTTAGCAAGACACCGTTTAAGAATTTTTGGGTTTTGAGTTCGGACGGAAGAGATACAACAATTCTATCGCAGCCGCTACAAGGGTGACGGAAAACAGAGAAGGGCTTGGGTCTTCTGCTTCTTACTTCTCTTTGATGGTGTGTATAATGGTGTAATATATGTATTATATATTAAATGGTTACTAAAAATAGTAACTCAAGCCCATTTATCCCTTTTTGAATTTTTTTTGCTTTCGTGTGTTATTTAAACTCTATATGTATTTTAATATCGTCTATAATTCTCTAATATTCTAAAATACTATTTTTAACACAACTTTCAAAAAAAAAATTGGCATAGATAATTATTTAATTTAAAACTCAATAAATTATTCTAATTATTCAAAATTACAAGATAATATACTCTAGGGCCTTACATTATTTGTTAGTATTGAATATAGAGTTTAGAGGGAGAGTGCATCAAAAACTCTTTAAAATTTTCTTTGAACTTGAGTTTATTTTAATATTTTTAATTGTTAATGCTTGTTTCTAGACCGGCTATGAAACTAGACACTGAAAATGGTTTTTCAAGTGCGAAAAAAATCCGGCGGACAAGTGATATGACATATATTCATTTAAACAGACTTTTAACACAGATACCAAACAAATATATGGAAACAATGGGAGATAAATGACTGAAAATAATATAACAAAGTATATGGAAGTTGGAAGACAATATTTCTTCTATGTCTCTCCTTTCTTCTATTCAAGGAATGAATCCACTAAAAGGCTTTGATTTATAAACTATTTGTACAAACCCACTTCAGTTAGAACTTTCCAATGCCTAAACTGAAACTCTTATATCTTATATACAACACAAACTCAAATGTTTATTGAACCCTAGGTACAGACAGATAGAAGTACAACCTTCATTAAGTAGCTTGAGCAACTAAAATTGATTGGGTAGCACAAGTTGATCCCATATTATCAATATGAACATACGTGTGTGCTAGAGCAGTTTTAAAGATAGATCACTAAAGAGTGTTCGATATCTTGATAAGGCGGATTGTGAGAGCTTCAATAGTGTTTCAATCTTTAATCATGCGTATAAAGATGAACTCCTTCAATGGTCAATCTTCAATAAATGAATACTTGTACTGATTTCCGACACAAAACAATTGTCTTGTCTTTTTCCCCTTTCATAGTGCAGGTCAGTTTAGCATCTTGACATGTATCCAAATATAGCAATAATCAGCTTCTGAAAAGTCGATATATGAGAGAAAAATGTCTCTGGTTATCTTTTTCTTATTAGGAGACATTCTTGGACAACTAAAGAGGTCGGATAATGTACATTGATTGATCAATTATCTTCTAAAATGTCGCCATGGTATGTGTACATATTGACTTGTTTTGTAGGCGTACCAGCTACAACTTGAATTAAATTATGAAATCTGGTTTAAGTGTTGGAAGCAGCTTGATCTTGATAGATGTTGGGAACTGACTTTAATATGACTAACTGTTTTTCACCCCAGCATGATATTGGAATTTGGCTATCTGGATTGACTTAGCATCCCAGTTGTTAAAATAAAAATTTGATTAGATGGGGTGAATAAAACTTTTAAAAATAGTTTGCTTCTAGTTGAGCTACAATAGCTTTTCTTGAAATGTTCAAAATGAACTGAGTATCGAAAAATTACAATTCTAAATTGAGTGGAATAAACTCAACATAACCCTCTGAAAAAACCAATTAAACATTTTGCAAATGATTTGAAAATACAATTTGAATGTATGAAAACAGTGATTTGATTGAATCAAATACTTAGTATGAACATATGGTATTTCAAGAACACATAAAATCTTCAGCAAAACATATCATTACAATGTATTTTCTCAAATGTATCATCGAACATAAGGAAAATTTCTCACTATGGTGATAACTCTATTTAGACTCCCTTACATACTCCAGCCCTTCAATAAATGCTTCGAGGTATTTCTTTTTGGGTTGAGTTGTTCTTCCTCATTCTCTCCCTTCATTTACTTATGATATGATCTTCAAATATTTGTATTTATGGCCCCCAAGAATGATATGAACCTTTGAATAGGAATATGATCGTTTATAAAGGTTTTATATGATTCTGATATTGAAACATATCATTTCACGTTACTGGACATATTTTGAGATCGAGCTAATATATTGTTGACCAGTTTCCGGATCGAGCAGGTTGATCAGTTTGGTCTGCTGGCTGTTCCCACATCGATTGGTTGATCAACTTGTTTCGTTGGTTTGATCAACTTAGTTTTGTCTTGATTCATTGATTTTCGAAAGAAAGTGATGACATGAATATTGTATAGTTTTAATCTTAGCTTTCCATAGAATAAAAAATCACTCAATTTAGAGTTCGTTATGAGATATAGATGCTCGAAATACTATATATACAACCTGGAACTCTTTCTTATTCAATGCAAAATCAACAATTTCATCGTCATTTTTCACCATCTTAAGAACCGATTCAGAATTCAACTTGTGAAGATGATTTGTAAATCACGGTCTTAGCATTGTACGCATGTTGAATCGTTCCATTTAGATGAACAAGGTAGTCGCTGGTTTTTGTTTCTGATTCTCCCAGCTCGATCTTGCAACCACTATTTCACATATATACATCCGAATCGGTTGAGCTAATTAGAAATTTTACTTGTAGCAATTTGAGCTTTTTGTTCAACCGTGTTCGTTCTTGTCATTTAACAACTCGAGCATGAGATATCATCGAAAAATTTTAGCTTGCCATAAACTAAGTCGTGTGATAAAATTATATTTCGCAACTTAGTACTTCCAACTTGACATCTACCAACTATACATTTAATTAATTATGTTAGCAACATAATAACAAGATTTGTTATCATTATATCAATATTTTTAGCATTCTGCAACCCCACCAACTAG
>NW_027460042.1:0-2500 GCF_025594145.1 Primulina tabacum
AAGAACGATTCATACAAGCTAAATCTTCTAATCGATAATTAGGCCAAAGAAAAAGCTTTAATTTAATTAATTTATTTTTCTTTCTATCCAGATGTTTATTATCAGACGAAACTTGGTTGCTGTTTTTTACATTCTTCTCGTTCCAAAATACTGAATTTCTATCTACACCATTCCTACTCTTCGAATTGAAACAAATCAGAATTCTCAATTTTCTACGACATCTAAACGATAAAATATTTTCAGGAACAGGCAAATCTAAATGAGCTTTGTGCCTAGTTTCAGTTATTCTTTGATGTGGTGAACTAGCTTCATAAAAATTATTCTTAGAAACATATCTTTGTTCTTGGTATTTTTGATTAGTTTGGTGCTTACTCTTTTGAAATAAGGAAATACCTATGATTTGATACATAATCAATTGTCCATCGTCGTTTCCAGGCAAATGAATGGGGTCTATAATCAATACTCCCTTTTTCATCAATTCTGTAGGAGTTAAACTCTTCTGAATCAACATTATATCCAAACTCATTTCTCTCTTTTGAATTGAGGATATAATAATTTTTCTTGGATCTATTAGTCTAAGGAGGAGACAATATACCTTGATATTATTGATCATTTTTTGATTCAAAGTATCGTCCCATCTCAATTGAAAAAGCAAATAACGTTTCAGGAATAAATCTAGTTCTACTTCTGTGTTACTTTTGTATTGTTTTTGCTTTTTCCCTTTTTTCATGTCTGATCGTTCATAATTTTCTTCAATGTCTTTTTCTTGTGAAAGAATAGAGCGAAGGTATCTTCGGCTTGTGGATTCTTTTTGTTCCTGATTTCGATGATTTTTAGTCGATGGTATCAAAAAACTTCTTTTTTGCTTTTCATTGATCTTTTTATTTTCACTACTTTTTTTATTTCTATTCAAATTTAAAAGAAGTAATTTACTTGGTATAAACCAAGGTTTCGTTTTATATGCATTATAAAGTAACACAAATTCTGGGAAGAACCAAAGTTCAAGATTCGATATGGGATGCTTTAACATTTTTTCATTCATTCCCATCCAATCAAAAAAGACTTTGTGGGAGTTTGTTGGATTGATTTCTGGAATAATAAGATAAAAAAGATCTTTTTTATTAATTATTTGAGAATTATTAGTACCAATCGGAGTATCTTGATTTATATTAATATCGATCGCGATCCAGGTTTCAACATCTACCCTTTGTATAAGAGAAAAATTGATAATTTTCCAATCAAAATATTTTCTATCCGCAGTTTTTTCCATAGGTAGAATATCTACCTTTCCTAGAAAATTATTGATATAAATACTCTTCAGCATATCAAAAAGGGTGTCTTTATGTGTGTTATAAGAAATCTCTTGGTTCTTATTTCCTTGAAACGGAAATATAGAAAAAAAGCATTCTGTTTTATTTTCATAATCATAATTTAAAAATTTATATAATAAAAGATCATATATATGGTATTTTTGAAAATTATCTTTTTTATTCGATTTATTCACTAATGAATAGACTTCAATTTTTTGTTGTTTTTTGGAATCAATTAATTCGTTTTTTTCATATGAATGCCGTTTGCTTAAATTTTCCTTTTTCGTCATACGACAGTGGCGAACTCTATTTCGCCACTTTTCTGATATTAATCTAGACCATCTCATCTGAGATAAATCGTAGTGATTACAGCCTTTCAACCATCCTTTCCATTGATTCATTTTATAACTCGAAACTCCTAATTTCGAATGAAACATCTCTTCTATTTCACAAGAATCCTTTATTTCAGGCTTAAGAAAAAAACGGATTCCTTGATATTGAAGAATAGATCTTAATTTAGACGAGTTACTAACTTGGATTTTTGATAATTTGTAAAATACATATGCTTGTGACATGTAGGATAAGTCATAAAAATAATGTGAATTTTTTTTACTAATACTATCAAGTGGCTTTTTTATAGTTGATAGAAACGGAATTGGATTTTTATTTTTTTCATTAATATTTTCTTGCTTTCTTTCATTATTGTAAATGAATTTCTCAATAATTTTTTTTGTTGATGTAAGAAAAAGTTCTATATTCATTCTGGGAATATTAATGATAGATAAAAACATATATGTGTATATTCTTTCAATCAAGAAGTTAAAAAGGGGGAATAATTTAGAGATTAATCGATCATTTCTTCTTTTTAATATTTTCCATTTTGCTAATCTTTTAGCATTATAACTTATTTTGTTAGGACTAATATTATTTATATTTATTCTTGTAGTGACTTTTTTCTTCTCTTTTCTAATTCTTTCTGTTTGATTTCGAATTTGACTTGTTCTATCAGTCAGATCCTTCATCTTTTTTTCTGTCAATGGAGAATTTGACCAATTGGTAGATCCAATTTTACTAACGGGTTTGTTAATTTTTTGATTGCTGATTATGGAATCTTTTTCGCCTTTATTTTCACTCGATTCATATACTTCTCTTAATTGAAATAATAGAATTGGATTTACTTTTGAAAGTTT